>NC_051177.1:156104557-156404557 GCF_013339695.2 Rhipicephalus sanguineus | reverse complement strand
AATTTCTAAATATTTTAAAAAGTGCCAGTTTGATTATTCCTGTAGACGCCGAGTAGTGTTGTTTATAGCAAACTCCTCATACAAGTATTTACGCACAGGCGGTGGTCGCACTCTACGTATATTCGGTGAAGTTCGCGTCGTATATTATGATTTCTGTGCTGTGGGCAGAACACTGCAAGTATTGATTCATCTTTACAAATTCAAATAATAATTCTTTCAAATCACGACGCAGTTTATTCTGTGTAGCCGTTCACTGTGCTTAAGCCGTTTCTTTCATATTTGTGTTCTCGTGTAATTTACACTCGTTACAAATTACAGATCAGAGTTGGGTGCTCCGCTAAGTGCCCCGGAGGAACACAGTATACTGTATCCGTCCGACAAACAAATGTAGAGTGCATCGTGAGTACCTACATGACATCAATTCAATTTAAATTGTTTGTTTTTAAATCCTAAAGAAAAAGGGACTCAGTCTGTGAGGGAAGCCATACTAGACGGGAGGAGTTCGCCGCCTGGGGTTCTTTAACGTGCACAATGATTGCACAGTGCATATATATATATATATATATATATATATATATATATATATATATATATATATATATATATATATATTGAAAGGAAGATGCAAACGCCGAAGCAACAAAAACCGGTGGACAGGTCGGTCAACCGGGGGTAAGCTTAGTCAATAAAGTAGCAGTTGTTTTTCTTTGATGGACATGTGTATCTTGATTTGACAATATTTTTATCTGTCTCTCGCTCCCTCTATGTATATATTGCGTATATTTCTCGCAATTGTCAGATTTCTTCATTTTTCCAGTTCTCCCGCGCAAAAGCAAGGCATATGTAATGATAAAATCTTCGGCGACGGTTCAATATAACCGCACAATTCTGGTGGCCCGGAAGCTGCGTGCTACAAAAGTTTGCCTAAACGTTTCCACAAAAACAAGCCACTATGAACAGAATGACGTGAAAGCTTGTCATGTAAAGTGCCATGCGCACTTCTTTATATATGATTTTGTTGCGATATCAATTATATGGACAGTCTCGGATGGCTTTTGCCGTCGCCGTGGTTGTCGTCACGCACGGTATATATATATAGGTATGCGTATATATATAAAAATCCCAAAGGAAAATAATGCAAAAAAATTCGTCTGAAGCGCGACATCGAACCAGCGACCTCTCGCTCCGCAGCGCGTGGCGCTAACCACTAGGCCACAAAGAGCAGATCCTTCAGGTAGCTAACGGCGAGCGTTATATACACACCCTTTACCGCTGGCAGTACCCCGAGACGGCGGGCACTTATAAGCGTTCTTCATAACCAGCGAGATGCCGCGAGGAGCGCAAAGGGCGCATTTAAAAGTCGTCGGCCAGCTCGCTCACTTTTAATATTTCCGCAGGGAGAACCTTGCCCTTCCGCTCTCTGCTCGCCACGGTTGTCTCGTGGTGAGAGGAGGAGGGATGTTACGAGCTTTCACCGTGATGTCCGCGCTGATGTTACGCAGCGAGCGAAAGTCACCCGAGCTCAAGGGACGCCGCTCAACGAACAAACAGATTACCGCGAAACTATCAAGTTTGACAGCTCGACACTTTAAGCACGCTGGCTTTCTTCGCTGCTTCGGCCGCATTTGCAACAGGAGCGCTGTTCAAACTAAGAGTAACTATTGGCGAGCCTCACTTCATATAGCATTACAGTTTCTTGCTATCGCATTCATTGCTTGGCCCTTGTGGCGTAACTGTGACTTTTTTATGTAACCGGTCTGTGACACATATAACCACTGCCTTGCGCAAACCGCGCCCTGGGTCTCTAAACCTTCCAGATTATTTGAGAGTCTTCCGATAAGGCTCTGCTCCCCACGCGAATAATGCAGCTTATTCTGGAACTAACACCGGCGCCAGCGATAAGGCTGGAATGTTCGATAAGACATATATAAAAGCCGATGCGTTTCACATATGAGCAGGTTAGCGACGGTTTGACCATCTGTTCGGCGCTATCAGAATACAGCATAGGTCGGCAAAATATGCGGAGCTCACTCAGACTCACTCATGAAATATACTGTGCCTTTAGGGCTCACTCGGACACTCAGTCACCCTAATGTTCCTCAACCAGGCTCACTCGAACTCCGACTCAATAAACGTTTTCTGACGCGGCATCACTTCGACTCAAACTCACCAATGTGCTAATCAGGTTAATCAAGTGAACTCACTCAGACTGACGGCTCTATCTGAGTCTGAGTGAGCTGGATGCGTCGACTCATCAGACTATTGCGCATATTTAGCTTTTTAGACTATGGTGTCAATGCTCGTTAAAACAATATACTTGGCGCCTTTAGATATGTATGCAGGAGGCTGATGAAAGACTTCCCATGGATATGTACACAGGGGGCTGATGGCCGCAGTCAAGGCACAGCTCCCTCTACACTGCCTAACTCACGCCTCTGATCAAAAAATATTGAACTATCGTATGAAGCTAGTGCTTTGAAGTACGAGTGAGGTGAGGTGAGCATAAATGCGAGCCGACAAAAGGCTGATAGTAATGCTCATGTTGAATAGATAGGAGAACGCGTCGCGAGATAATATGGATCTCATTCACTCTAAATCAAGGAATAAATTTTGAGTCTAGGGCTCACTCGGACTGAGACTCGCCAAAATTTTCTCGGATCATACTCACTGAGGCTCAGACTCATTAAAATTTTTCTCAGCCGGATTCACTCGGACACAACTCACCGAAATATTACTCACGTGGACTAACCCAGGCTCCGACTCACGGCTCAATCTGAGTGTGAGTGAGTCTGGGTGAGTTGACTCATGTGTGAGTTTACCGACCTATGGTATACAGCATAAATTGCTAGTACCTCCGCTTTCAACTTAAGGGCACAAGTTCGCCCAAATAAAGAGCTTTGTCTTGAACACGCCGACTCCTGCTATCGTCAACGTCACAACCACGTGACATCAGGAGAAGGTTCTGTTCGTTTATGTTCTGGACGCCACTGTCAAGCCGTGAACCCAGCTCAACACGCACAGAATAAATCGAAGGCAACCACGACAAGCGAGCTAGCCGCAGGAAACAAGGTCCTCATCAGAGTGCGCATCTAACCGATTACACCTGGAAAACCAATGCAACGACCTTTACAACGGCAACGATAATAGCCAAGCCAGGAGAACCGCCGATCTTCCGAGTATCATCATGTGAGGATGCAGTAACGTGGCTCGATTCGCGCGAGAGTACTGTAGGCTTCAACAACTGGGACTTCAACGACAAGTTGCGCTTTGTGTACTTGCCATTGGAAGACAGCGCCAGGACCTGATTCGAGAACAGGGAGCCCACCGTGACAACATGCAACATATGCAACAAGCTACAGGGCCCCTTAGCCAACAGAAACGGCGATTGGCCCCTCCACATGTGTTCATCCGCGTCGCGCCGTCTGCCCAGCGTTTACCTGGCATCTGCTCGCATGCGTAGGGCGATTAAAGGGCGTTTCACATGACACAAAGCGCAGCGATTTTCAGGCAGCGAATTCGCTTGCAGCGAAAAAAAGTAACAGTTTCACCGAAAGGGTGAAGCAATGAATGCGATAAAACAAAACGTGAGGCTGGCAGCTAAGTCTTTTGTATCCGATCTCGGGTAACTACAAAATACTGGTGTTAGAGTATACGGCCGCTCCACGGAGAGATGATTTTTCCGTAGAGTCACTTCGCGTTGAGAGCGCAGCACGTATAATGGGCATACAAGCCGCCTGCTGATGGCTCGTGAGATAGCGGCGCGCGCGCCAGTGATCGCGACCGCGCCCTTGGAATCAAAGTTCAAGTTCAATGTTGGTGCTCGAGCGACACCCCCCCCCCCCCTCGCCTCTTCGATGCTCGTTCAAGACGGGCGGGGCGTTTCCTGTATGCTTTAACGGCAGGCCTACCGAGTGGGGTAATGTTTTGGCATGCGCCCTCCGAGCGATGGAAATGCTCTGGTTCGTTTGATCTCTGATTCGGCCGCGTTCGTCGCCCCCGCTCGCGCGCTACTACCCACGGTAGAACATACGATGCGCGGGGAGACCTTATCAACATGGACTTTATACGGGACATGAAAGTGACGGCGAACGCAAAAAACCGTCGAGACTTTCTATATAATTGCTATCGCAATAAAAGAGATGTTTGCTCTCGCCGCAGCGGTCAGCGGCGAGCGACCAGCAGGGAAATTTTTAGATGCGAAGCAGCTTTAGCTTGGGGCCATGTCCGTCCTTCCCTCACGCGTCCGCTCCCCACTGCGCATGCGCCAACTCTCCCCACCCTCGCTCACGCGAGGAGGTGGGGTGGAGGAGGTGGCGTGAGCGCAGCCTCCGCTTCGTTTCTCTTCTCCCGTTTCTCTCTCTCCGCCACAGCTGTGCGCTCGTATATAATGCGGCGCGCACTCATTCCCGTTGCACTCTCCTTCGCAACGGCGCTGTGGACGCTCAAAAAGCTGAACGTAAACGGCAACGCGGGCAAGCGAATCTCGAAGCTACGAGGCAACGCGATGCTGAAGCGCAACGGAAACATCGAGCTCGGGGGGGGGGGTAACATTAGCGGTAAACAACCTATAGACAACTCCACAAACAACTGAAATATACACGGAAACATACAAATGAAACAACAATAGAAACACAAGTGAGCACTCAGTGCTGCTTAGCATCCCCACGTGGTTCCCTGTAGTGGGATATAGTGTAATTTTTTGCTTTGTTCACAGCGGTGGAGCGATTTTTCGGTCGGCACCCGTCGAAATAGCGCCGGTCAGGCCAAGGCGTGAAAACTGTCTCGGCGTGTTTGTTTTAGAGATGGCCGTTGTTGCGGACTTTAACAGTAATTTACATTCGAAAGTGTTCTTAAATGACAACGCGCATGGTCTTCATTACCGTTCGTGGAGGCCTAATAATATGGTAATGCGCAGATTGTTACATTACGTTTCAAAAATTGTGCAGTATGTAACACAAAGAACGGCAGCAAGCAAAGCTGCTCGCCTCGCCAGCCGCAGAGCGAAAATCACAAACCAATGGCAACCCACGTGAAACGACACCGCCATTAGCGGTTGTTGCGAACAGAGCGAATACAGTAAACGGAGCGATTTCTCTCGCTGCAAACGCGGCATGTGAAACAGCCTTAATGCGAACAGACGGCGTCGCTGAAAAAAGAAATGGTTGCACCAATCGCAGCTGGTGCCCTCCGCTTCGAGTTTATCAAGTCGCCATCGTGCGCTGTGTGACCCGTAAGTTACAAACTGACGATTATATTTGCTATAGAATGACGGGCTGATCCTTCGACAGAAGTTTATTCGTGGCTATATTGCCCTAATTCTAAGAACCATTATCAAACTCCCGGCCTGTTAGGCTTATGGGGCTAAGCAAACAGCTGATCTCGCAAATCACGACAAAATATACTTGATATTTTGTCCTCCGCGTCAGATGGCGCAAAGTGATGGCTCATTTCACCATTTATTTGTTGCGGCCTGCGCAGTGGGCGAATAGCAAGCGACACTTCGAATCGAAGCGAGCGTTCGCGTCTGCATGGGTGCTGCCATGCTGATTTGTAAACACAGTTGCCGGCGGTTACTGATAAACAAGTAAAGGGCACACGACATAAATGCGAAAAAGAATAAACGTATCATGCACTGATGTGACGTAACACGTGCAAAGAAAGCACAAATGTCTGAACCATGCCAATTGTGAGGTAATCATATCTAGATATATGTATTGCTGCCCAAGCGCGTGGCTTGCTTACACTCCGCAGCCTTGGTAGCGCTGAACGGTAGCGCTGAGATGGAATATAGCACAACCAAAATGAAAAGCGGCATTGTACCCTCCCTCACAACCGATAGATGTTTAGATAATTAGTATCATGGATGCGCAGCCCAAAGTATTTCAGGCATGCAAAGTGCGTACTGCATGCATTCAATCATTAGCTCATTGAGAGAGAGCAAAAGCAACTGAATGCGTGGCTAATCAAAATAGTATAATCACGAAGCCTGCCGATAAGGAGGCACCATTCTTCTGATGGAGGGAAGCACATATGCCAGCGAAAGCCAGAGGCAGTTCAGTGTCGAAGCGCATTAGAGGAACATTGGTCGCCACTTAACAGACGAGTTCAGAGCTTTTTGTCCGTGATACTCTAAGTGCACTCGTCATGCACGAAGAATACAGCTGCAGCGCACCAAAAATCTCTGCTGGCCGTTGGTACCTGTAGCTGGTACAATTTTGTTTCTTACTAAAATTTATAACAAATGTAATCCTTGTAGATATCCCCAATAATAGCATCACGTCCACATTTTATTCCTACAGTAAATATATTATTGACTCCCCAGGAAATTTTATTTGGCCCACATTTTCTGGGAAGTTAGTTTCTCGTTACACTGGGTCTTACGACGTCGTTACATAATATTCCTCACTGAGATGGTATAGATATGGTTCTCTGCGCGTTCAATCAATTCAGTTTCTTCATCCAGATTACCTTCTCTGGTTCAAGTCAGCGGCACTTGAGTAGCACATAGGCCCCAGAGTCGGAAAAAAATTGTACAAATATATTTATGAGACTCCTTCAAAACCAGTTGATGGCCGAATGTGAATATAAATCATTTTACTAGATGCATTTGATCGCGTATATTTTTCTCATCTGGCGCCATAGTTAATCGCAACTACTTCAATTGAGAGCAGATAGCAATGCACATCCCACAATTTATTTTCTGTAGTCTTACTCACCTCGGCTGCTGGCTTCCGTATAGTAAATAACGGAGATGGGTGTGTGGCGCAGCGTACTTACGCCAGAGGAAAGCACCGAAGGGGAAATGGTGTTGCGGCGCTGGGGCTTTATGTCTAAGGCGGACGGAAGCAGTTTGGAGGGAGAATCGCGAAATGCCATATACAGAAAGAAAAGATAGTAGTGCGTCAGGAACGCGCACGCCAATCTTACCTTGCCTCCAGTTTCCCGATAGGGCAAGGGCTCCTTAATTTTCGTAATAAATGTTCCTAACCTACACTTCACATTAGCGTGCAAGTAATGCTGGTTACAGAGACCGACAAAGCTAGCTATGTTTGTGTTTTCAGTATTCGCATGCGCCTCTTTCAAAGCATTGCCTTAACATTGAAGGGGAGAGGAGGGTAAAAAAGCGGAATTACTTTATTCTGAGCCAGCTCTGGGGGCACTAGTCGCAGCACCCGACGGGGCCCACGAAACATTTTGTATGACGGCGTCCTCGAGCTGGATGGCCCACAGTTGATATTCCGATGTGGGAGGAACACCACGGAAGCTCATTTTTTTATATTCGGTGTTCTCTAGCCGCGTTTCTTGTTTTCAGGCAATCGATATTGAAGATGCTCAAAAGATGCAGGCTTTTCTCGGCTACGGATGCCCGGTTGGTCGATGCCAAAGCGACGGTACCTGCAAACCAAACGGCCTTACCGTAGAATGTTGGAAGCCGTAAGTTGCTCTGAAATAAAATTAGCTATCAGCACATGAAGCCTTATTTATCGCCATTATGAAGTGCCATGAGAATATGTTTGCAATATTGCAATAGGATCTACAGTTGGACGTGTCTGCATGACAAAAACTTATTTCATAGTGCCAAAGGAGGAAGATGTGAACATCGCTCAACCTGTGCTGTTTCTTTTGTCCTTTTTAAAATTTCATCTTCTGCAAAATTACCAGACTTTATAGCGTGCACGTGCTGATGAATCAAAGCAGGTGAAGCTGTATTTTCAAATAATGTTACATTGACCTAACTCGGAAGACCTCAGGAGCGAAGGCGTTGAACAGAGAGCAAACTCCTTTTTGGGTGACCCTTAATACGGCGCCGCAACAATAACAGTAGAACGGTAACGGTGACCACAATCGTTCGCCGTCGAAAATTATTTTTCTGCGGAACTAACGCATCGGTCATTCATGAATGAGTTGTGGCGTAAACCGGCTTGAGGACGCTAGTGTTTGTGCATGTTCCAGGTGACAAAATCAAATTGTAGCACCACACAAAATGACTGGTTAAAAATATGGAAAACGTTCCAGAGTGTCAACATACAAGCACACGCGCCTTGTGGCGAGCAATAGTTTTAGCCAGAGGAAGCATTTCACCATACAATGAACACAAGCGAGCTGGTCAATATTGCTGTGCGAATGACTGGTCAGTTAAAGTAAACACGATTCAAGCAATATATTTACAATGCTCTCGCTTGCAGGGCTTACGATATTAGCTGACAGCTGGATCGTGTTCGTCCGACAGCCGGCACTTTGATCATTTGACCAATGAAGCACACAGCGCATAAAACAGCGCCGAAGAAGCGGCTTCTTGGAGCGTCTAGACAATGGTATTAAATGGAGCGTAATAGGGCGAGGCGCATGAGATGCTCAATTTGACTGAGATGAGGGCAAACGAGGAAGTTGGAGCAATCGCGATGATTTCGTATGCTATGGGAGTCATAGCGCGAATAAATCCGCAAGGGTACCTGTACACAGACAAATGTTTTGGGTAGCCCAACGATAAAGGACAGATGACCTAAGAGTAAAGGAAAATCAGGCGAAAAGGGCACCTTTTTTAACCTTGTTCATAGAGATGGATGGTGTTCTTCGGGACCTCAGCAGTCGGGCACGGTCTATACCGCGTGCGTAGGCAGCACGGGTGGTGGCACCAAGTGCATACTTTTTTGTATGCCGGGCGGCGCATGCGCGAGGATCAGTGATGTCATGCAGCTCGCGCACCGGAGCCGGCACCTCCCGCGCACTGGGCCGCCGCCGGTCTGCGCATTCCAGAGACAGTGACGTCGTAGCCATGGCAAACGCACAGACGCCGGCGCGCGCGCATTTATTCGCCTTCGCTGTGCAGTCGCCGTCTGACACTGCACTGGAGCCGCTTGAAAGCACCTCTGACTGGCGTTTGCCAGTGTGGTATAGTCATGGAGAAGGAGAGCGCAAATGCTGTTCAACGGCGCAGAAGAGCGGAGGAGCTTAGCTCATCGGATCGCGAAGTAGTTTCTTAGCAATAAGCGGTTGGGCGTAGGAAGAATGAACAGAAGAAGGTTAAACGTGCTGCAGAGACACGAAAAGCTAAGAATAATCAGCTAACGCTACGTATATGCTGGCATAGCCGAGCTAAGCCAGTGAAACGTTTTTCTTTTTTTCTGGAGCTGCGGCACAATAGAACTTGCACCTGCAGTGTTCACGGCAAATAGGCAGCATATACCACATATAATCGGCAGTATCGTGGGGCGATGTATTATACAGATACATGACACATGATACAGACGAAAGCTGCAAGTAGATAGCCAGCACATTTTGAGCAGCTACTTCGCGACCAGACAGGTTTCAAAATAGGTTGCGAAGCCTCTCCTTCAATATAATTCCATTAAAGTGCTTGGTCTGACTGGTCCCGAGCGGGCGCAGTATTCCGTTGAAATGAAATAACGCATTTACTATTATTTCGGCGCGATCCCTCCGATCGCTTTTGCTAATGAATCAATCGTTGACGTCAACGTATTGTGGACAGAAGAATGTCCTTGCACCTCGGAGATTACAAAGCGTAACGCATTTTGTGGTTACTAGAAAAGCAACTTAATATTCTGTTATTAAACTGAGTCACATTTTGGCACAAGCACATCTTCGCCTACTAATACCCCACGTTCACGAATGAAATGAGAGAATGACATAATAAATAAAAATGAAAGAGGTGTCATTTCCATGTAGTGCGGAGGTTTAAGTTCGTGTGAACTTCACTCTTTTTTTGGGGGGCGAATACTCAGAACATAACAGTCATTGCCGTTTAATTCATTAAACATATCCTAATATGACAGCCATAGGTGCAACGCTTTCACATTTTCTGAAATAAATGTCACATTTCTTGTCGCTTTGCTCCTAAGCAAAGTGGTCTTGTTATAGCGCCGAAGCGACTCTTGTCGTAGAGGTTGCAAATTTGAAGAAAAGACCAAAAACATGGCTGATCCCTTCGTCATAGGAATCAGTATAACACAAATGTGCGCCCTGTCTTTACTGAAGTAGTAGACTGTTTATTGGATATTGGTGTATGAGAGTTTGCAGAACGCCTATCGGTGTTTGGCAGCTGTTGCAGTCTTGGACGGGGATGCACCCACGTTGACGCCTAGTGGCACACTTGCATCGCGACGAGTGATGAGGATAGCCTTGACTCAACCCTTGTGGTAGCTGAAACAGTTAACATACAACCGGACGCAGCCTAGGGTTAATCCCGCGCAAAGATGGCATCAAGAAGCGCGCATCGAACACTGGCCCACATGATACAGTGAAACCTCGGTGATACGATCACAGCTCTTACGAATTTCGGGGTGATACAAATTTTTCGTTGGTCCCAGCCAAGGCCCATTGGCCTGCAATGTAATGAAGTACGGTTGTTGCGAACCGATTTTCACCCAGCGATGTTTGACACGAACGTTCGCTACCATCCAGGTACGAGGAGGTGCCGTCCGCGCTGTCGCGGAAGACGCGCCAAGCACGGGCGAGCGCGGGAACGCAAGCGTGGGCATGCGTGCCGCACCGCCAAATCGTCAGAATCACGGTGTAAGAAAAACACTTTTCTTACGGTCAGAATGAACCTTCAGAGACGCGTCACGGCCTCTGAGTGTCGCCGGTTACAACGCGCCTGGTTCATTAAATTAAACGCACGTGTACGGGCCGTACATTTACGAGTGCTGGTATGATTGCCGATATCTAAAAACTTAACTGACAATCATTCAGCATTCTTCCTGACGTTGCCGCAGCCCAGAAAAGCAATAAATGAAAATGTACGCCAGCTTACTGTTGTCGCATGCTAATTTTCTATGCTTTTTGGTGATACGAATTTCGGATGATACGAATATTTTTATTGGTCCCGTGAGATTCGTATCACCGAGGTTTCACTGTATACACTAATTCAAAGCGTCGTCTTCTCACGGGACAAACGCCAAGGCGTGCGGTCCCAAGTAACTTGGTAACCTACGCCTGTGCTCATGCATATATACCACACAGCGCTTCTGGAACGCGAGAGGCAGAGCTCGTAGCTTTAAAGGGGTCATGAAGCACCCCTTGGGCTGATTGAAAAAACACATCCTGCGGAAAGCTGACACGGCTATGAACTGCTCTGCCAAATATTACAGTCCTGCGCGCCGCGTAATGGCCACAAGCGGAGCACGAAGTTGCCGTTTCCCCAGGCACCCTCTTTTCAAACAGAGGCCGGTTCTCACTCTCGTCGGTGGGCGGGGCGTCTGCCCGCTGTACGTCGCAAGAGACATAGCATGCTTATTGGCCGATAGCCGACGTAAATCGAGAGCGGCGTTCGGATCAGATGTGCTTCTTGCCGCGGGGTGCCGCCACTTGCCGGCGCCGCACTCCTCAGTACACGGTAGCCGCACTCGCGCAAGCGAATCACAGCGGGAGAGCGATCGCGTTTCATGACGCGCGCTGGCGTAACTTCTTTCCCCCATGCCATCCCTCCCTGTCTAGCTTCCAGTGCGCTCGTCGGCACGAGAAAAGAGAGAAAGCGCTGGGAGCGTGCGCCAAACCCCCGTAACTCCGCTGATTCTTGACGGATTCGAGAAATTTTTGCGGCAATCGATTCGGGAGGCAGTGCACTCCGATACTGAGGCCATTAGATCATTACTTGGAAAAGTGGTTCATGACCCCTTTAAGCCATGAACACGGGAAGTCGTTCCGCTAACCGCTGGCGTTTCTCTCGCTGTACCATGTCATTCACTGCGCTACATTCACCCCTTGATGTCATTGCCTTTCTGTACCGCTTATTGCAGGAGTTTTACGATATTAGCAGGTCCTATCGCACTCGAAGCAGTAGGCAGCGGGGAAATGCCGTTGGAGCATGTGGAGGCTGCACGACTCTGTCGACGAGTCGTCACGCTAACCCGATGCCAAATGCAAATCACGTACTGCGTCATCGCCAAACCGAACCAACGCACACGGCGCATTGCACCGCCCCTCAAGCTTCCTGCAATAATGCGTTAAAAGTACATTTTTTAACGCCTTCGTTGCGTTGAAATTACTGAAGCGCTACCTGTCGGCGCTGGTTAGTGTCGTTATGCAGTGCTTCACTTCACTCGCTTACAGGACGCGACACCGCCCGACCAACGAAGATCACCGTGAGGGGGAGGTGTCAGAGATATAAGGCGCGCTTGTAAAGGCTTGTGCATGAGCATTGGTGGAGCAGTGGGTAGAACAGCGGGCACCTATCGTCGCGGACCCATAGGTCATGGGTTCGTTTCGCAGGTCGTTAAAGCCATCGAAGAACTTCTCATTTTTGTTTGCCATCTGTTTTCATTTCCAACACGTCAGATCCGTCAAGAAAATGATGTCAGTGAAGCTTTGGTTGACCCCTGTATGAAACACTTTTATGTTAAGGGGACAGGGTAAGCAAAATATCGAAAAAAAGGATTTTTTCGATCAATTTGAAATGCGTGGCCTTTTTTGAACCAGAATTAGTCATTTGTTTGTCTTAGTGCGACTTCTTTTTGTCTAAAATGACATATTTCAAAACTTGTGCGTCGACCTGTCATGCCTCCATTTCTTATGTAGCAAGGGATTCCTTGCGGTTCAAGCATCCAAGCCGCACGGAGACGTTACAGTTGGCAAGCTGGAGTGCACTGCGAACGTTCAGAAAAGAATGGGCACAAGACTGAAAACTAAAGAAAGCAGAGGCATAAACCTTTCGCGCGGGAGATTTATATCTGGCCGGGGACGTCTTTGTGATTCCATCATTGACAAGCTCCAAAACTATTATGATTTTCCATTATAAGAAATATAGCCAGCTTGGAGGGCATGCGAAAAACTGTCTGGGCCACATATCTTCGCATGGCATCAACGGATACCAATCGATTCCGCGGCCTTTGCCCGAAAGAGGCCGACACTTGTTCCAAGTTTAACAAAGCCCAGTTTAGTGAACCACACGTTCATAAGGAATACCTTCCATCCTCTGTTCTTCAGGTTGCGAAGCTTATTTATCAGCAGCTAGCTATTCTAGAATTACTGGCTAAATGCCTCATTGGGAGAAATCAAAACCCCAACGAGTCGTTGAATCATGTCGTGTTGGCGTGCTCTCAAAACACGTTCTCCTGGAACACCAAACACTGAAGATATGCACTCTTGATGATGTGCTCACATTAAATGATGGCAGTATAGCCCTGGTCAATGTGCTGAATTTCTGTGGAATTTCACCAGGGCGCTGCACAGTGCAGGGCCTAGGCGTCCTTGACCTGCGTCGACAGTACCTCGCTAATGGGCCTAGTGCGCTGCAGTTTTGACTGAACAAGTGGTGCCGCCCGCGGCGCGGCGCGTTTCTAGTCAGTCGTGGCTGAGAGCGGGTGCGTACGCGCGGTACTATAGCAACTCCAAAGGTCGAAGCTGAATCGCGGTCAAACAGGTGTGTAACTATGTATTGTGGCGTGTATCGCTGTCGCAACAGCTACAGAAACACTGTCGTTAAGCTGCCAGAAATAAAATTATATGGATTTATATGGAAGGCTCACGAGAACGAGCGATGGCAGCGCGGTATAAGGGCGGTGCGACGTGCGAGATAAACAGGCGCTCTTAATTTTTTAATGCTTTCCTTGCTATTACTGCGCATATTTGCTCGTTGTGGTCATCAAGTCTGCCTTCTTTTAGCCCCGATGGAGGACTTAGGCAGCTCGTGAAGCACCGAAACCGCATATGCAGTGCCCACGTCTTGCGCAATGATGAGAGAAGCTCGAAAGCCCTGCATTCTGCCTGTGTGTTCCGACACGTTTTCCTGCGTGCTATGGGAAAGGTGACAGCGTGACTCTGCGACGAAGCGTTAAACATCCTCGTATCTAGAAGGGGACGCGGCGATGGCCAGAACCACGCGCATGACAGGTCTGTGCAGGATGTGTGCTCGCACTTGTTGAAAAACATATACAAGGCGACGACGAGCTTACATACACCATCTTCAGCGTCCACCCTTGCATTTGCACCTTGCTCCCACAATGTGCAATTGGGTCTATAGACAGCTGGGAAAATGTGCAGAAATCATTGAAAAGTCCGAAGGGAACGAGCCAGCGTAAAAAAAAAGTGAGAGGAACGAACGTTTTTTCTCTTGCTTAGCCCGAACACCAACTAACACACGCAGACTGATTAATAGCGAGAAGCCCTGCTGAATAGCGAGAATGGATGGAAAAGTCAAAGGTCGCTCTTCGCGTAATGGATGAGGGAAGAAAAAGCACGTGCCGAGCGTTGGCGATGTTGCTGGATGGAGGCGCATCTTCGTCACAATGCCTTTAATTTAATGTAAATATTGGAAGACCTTGATAAAACTTTGATGACCTGAAGGCGGACGTCCTAGTCGACGCTCTTCACACACTTGCAACTGACTTCGAAGGGCCCCTTTGCTGACACAGTTTGCTCCCTGACGCCGCAAACATGGTTAGCGGCGTAAAGATGACTGCCGTGAAGAAGATTGCTTTTATTTTAAATAACTTTCTACGTATTCAGTTCCGCGGAACCGACACAATCACGCGCGCTGCTCGTTCCGCAATGCCATTGCTCTGCTCCCACAGAGCGGCGTTCGCAGCATGCCGCGACGGGATCACGCGCGCGGCAGCTACTCGCGGCGCTGACTGTCCTAGCGCCGCAGCGCCATCATACCAGCTGTCGAGGCCTATAGGGCTGCACAGCTGGCGACTAAGGAGGCTCACCAGGCAAGACGTGTCATCGCAAAAGAAAAACGTGATATTGGTGACGAGTACATGGCTGGTGCCTATTGAAAGAGTCCGTCAATTTGCCGTTATTTCGTTGCATTTTTATAATAAAGCACATTTTCTACTTTAAACCCCATTATGTCAAAACATGTTTTGTTGTATTTTATCTCAGCAATGACAGTATCTAGGAACATAGATTTCGGTAAGTGTTTAGATAACGTACTAGGGAATATACTGAAGCGGAATCATTATTGTGTGCGTAAGAGCTTTTGTTCAAGGCGACGTCTAATATCTATCACTAAGTGATAACTAGGTACGTGAAGTAAAAAAAAATATACAAAAATGAACATTACATTTTTAGCAATAAATCTGCTTCAGTGAGAAGAGGGAAGGCTTCTGATTACAATGATAGTAAAAGATGTACTATTATGTACTATAACTCCTACAACTATGTAGAAAAAGGTACATAAACATCGCCTAAAATACATGGCCGGTATAGGGCCTACCCTGTTCCCTTAAAAACCTAAGAGCGCTCCCAGTGCAACGCGAGACGCTCATACAAAGATTGAATGAGTAATTTGCGCGCACGTAGGCAAATGCATCGCCAGCAGGCCTCTCACGCTGTTCGTCTCCGATGCTGATTCCACTTTGCAATGATTCACGTGTTTGCTTGTGAACTCTGCAAAAACTAACATCCGCAACTCAAGCTGAATTGTCTATGGGTCGGAATGAACTAAAGAAATTTTATTTGCCGAAGGGATATTGCTGCTGGTGCGCGGCGCTTGACCACCAGGTGTCCTTCGCTCAAGGAATATATTCCGAGATGTCCTGCGATAGCTCTGGTCCGCTGATTGGCCTGGTTTTTGGGATCCTCACTGAGGAGGGCGTTTCGCCATCGATTAGTGCGATAACCTTCTTGAGAGGTCCTGCTGCTTTCTTCCTTCTTCCTCTTGATATTTCTTCCTCGGTGCGTTTGAATTGCGAAAGCACACGGGCCATATCGTGCCCGTTCGTGCTCGCACCGCGTGCCGACAGGCGCCGGGGGAAGAACGGGCTACAGGTGGTACGGGTGGTAGGATATGCTGAAAGTGCCCGCCTGGAGGCGCCTTAGGTCGATCGCCTGGAACCCTTCCAGTCGTTCGTGGGGTTACCAATATTTCTTTCGTTTCTTCCAGTAGTGCGCAAGCAGCTAACGGCACGTAGCCAGAAGTTCCGCAACTCTACTAGTGATTTTCTGGCGGCGCTATCAAAGAAAGAAATGCTTCAGCGTTTAAAGCTCCTACTGACTTCTTGGCTAAAATGTTCCAAAATTACTCCGCCTCTCGCCATAAAACTATAGGGGATTTAGTCGGCGATTTAAACATAGAAATTAGAGACCTTAGTACCTAGCTTTGTCGCCCACACTCACTGTTTGCTGCCATGGTCGTTGGAAAACCGATGCTATACTCGACGCAAATGTGTGTAATCGTAATTTTGACAAAACAATATAAAACACCTAGAAGCACAAACCCTTTATACTAGTCGGGGACTTCAACGTACACATTATGGACCTTAGAACCGAGCTTTCTCATCGACTAGTTATGTCACTTTAAATACACAAAAGCACACTGCGGTGCAAGTGCGTATGTAGCGGGTTTGAGACCACACATTCTCTTTCCGTCATGGATGAAAACGAACGTAAGGCCCCGCATGCGGCGGTTCAACGGCAACGCCGACGACAAGCTACTACTCCTGAGGCGAGGGCGCGGGAAGCGACGGCAAAACGGCAAAAACGACAAACGGGAGATTCACGGCGACCGAACGATCTCTAGAGCTTCGCCCACTCATCATCATTCACTTCGTGGATATGCGTGGATTTTTTCATGTGTAGCTACAGTTGCACAGCCAGCATAACAGCCTCAAAACCAGGCCTAAATTTACCTTAAGTCTGGGACAACACGTAAAGAACTTCTGCCGCTTGCGGCGAAATATTTTTTCCGTCTCCGCCGTCCTAGCTGGGTGTCGTGTGCATCCGTGTGAGTTGACTAGAAGACCAAATACATCCGGTGTCGGTATTTTATTTACATTATCACCGGGACTTGTGACGTCACGTGGGAAGATGCACATTATTGTATGTGGCGGCTGATGATAATGACAATGAACTATAGCTCAAGCTTTTTAATAGGTTAGAAGCTTTCATTTACGCACTGGATACGTAATTCGCATTTGTAGCGTCTTGTGCGAGTACAGGCCTTAGCCACGAAATATTAAGCTGTTAACTCGACTCTTTGCCTGATATGAAGAATTATAGGGTCAATTTATGAATCGGTTTCGAGCACTGACGTGGCTTTATGGTAGAGTGCTTAACTGTCACGCAGAATATCTGGATTCGATTCCGGCTAGATTAGGGATGTCATTGGTAAGTAGTCATAAACGACAACAGTATGCAACGATGGATTAGGGCTGTCATTGGTAAGTAATCATGGTTGATGGTATAAATAGTTAACAAGTTATATCCTTCGTAAGACGCTAACATGAATCTAATTTAGCAGAATCAAAACACAATGTAAAATGGTGCTTCATTTAGAGGAATACTACTTCTTTGTCCAAGATAATTGTAGAAAGAATTTGCAGAGCTTTCTGTCCTTGTTAACTTAAAGAAGCGTTCATTAGGTTAGTGCATTGTTGGCCTATGGTTTGCTTACTTCATTGGATAAAGTCGATGGCGTTAAGTTACCAGTTTTATATTTAAACGTTTAAACGTTTATTTATCATGTTCATCTCTGATGTTTTGTGCATTAGAAACAGCCCCAGTGAACATGTTGCAGATGCCCCCATTTGTATGGCTGCAAGGAAACTTGATTCAGTATATCGTCAGGATTCTAGAAGAAGGTGTGGAACAAGCAGACAACCGCGCTTTTGTGTTTTCTTCTTTCTCTGTTTCCAATAAACTCCAGTGCTATACAAAAATATCCGAATAAAAATCTGCTCGATCATTTTTTTCTATGTGCGGTTGATTGGCGTGTATTGCATTGGTGACGGCCGTGTAGCAACTATTAGCTAATATATGGATCCCTCATCTTTAAAGTAATACGCAACACAGCGTACTATACGAAGCAAACAACATTTAGCTTTCTTAGGAGTTTTTTTTTTAACCTAAGTGAAAGCCTTGTAATAAGATATCGCTACCTCATCTTCAGGCAACGTCTTTTACGCACATAGGATGTTAAAATGTACTTCATAAGACACTAATACCACTGAATGCGCCCAGCTGTGCTTTAGATTTGACCGGTTCTTTGCGCTTTCCTGTTATCGTGAAGAGAAGTAGAACTAGCTGTCGTTAGGTATGCAAGATGCACCTGTCAAATTAGCTTATGCCCAATTCAGTTTGCCTGCCTGGCACCTAAAAAAAAGATGGCACTAGCTTTAGTTCAATTTATGCATTTCTCCTTGACATGTCCTTAACTGCCCTACGACGACTATGGGTTTGTTTTATGGAGTAGCTATCTGTATGCAAGTGTCAAAGAGAAAACACAGCAAGATGGTACACTCTAAAAAAATGTCTCAGTTCACGGCAGAAGCTGCTGGTAAATCGGTGCCAGAGGCATTCTGTTAATAAGGAACACCAGGCTCCGTATCACAGAGACTCCGTTATTTATTTTTCTGTATCCTCGTTCACAGCATCCTTCTGTTATTACATGCACGTCATATATCTGTCATCCGAAACACTGCAGATCTGTCATCCGAAACACTGCAGATCTGTCATCCGAAACACAGCAAATCTGTCATCCCAATCACAGCAAATCTGTCATCCCAAACACAGCAAATCTGTCATCCCAAACACAGCAAATCTGTCATCCCAAACACAGCAAATCTGTTACCTCAAACACACCATGACCCTGTTACTAGGAATACAGCATTTGCGGTATTCATAAAAGAGAAAAACGAAGGTTGCCATATAACGGTCTGCCAGTGAATTATTCTGTTATTGTGAACGAAAACTGAAGCCCTCGTAAAACGGTTGGTTCCATTTAATGGCTTTTCTGTGCTTGATTAAGGTTTTGCGTCCTGAAGGATTAAGTTTTAGCTTGAAGGAAAGTGTTGTTTCACTGAGCATTAAGTAAACCTAGGTTCGGTAGTAACTTAGTTTGTGAAAAATTAACACAAGCCCTTGTTGAATTGTGGAGAGGTGTGAAACGTCAGTACAGTGTAGAAAAGCCGACGTTTCATAGGAATGTTTATGGAGCTGCTTAAATTCTCACAGTAGGGTGTTTTATCATATTCAATTACACATCACTTTTTCTACACCACGTGCGTGTACATTTGAAAGCGCTATTTTAACCTACACTAGTGCTGTCTTCATGTACTGTGCATGCGTGCACCACCTCTGCTGCAGCATGCCATATGAAAAATAATGCACCTTTAAAAAAACATGGATGAATTTATTTACACAAAATTTATTTACAAGTGTCACAAACCAGCTAGTGACATTTCCACAGACTGCCACTTCAGCACGTTGTTTATGTCTGAAAGGAATGTTAAAAACAAGTGATCAAAACACATCCGAGAAGCAACAACGTACACTCTTTATAATGCCTTCTCTGCACGTGTATATGGCCTTTGATGCGCATATCCAAAAAGTAGGGGCAGTGCACTTAAGACATTTCCCAACTGGCTCTTGTCACGCTCAGAGTGAGCAGCAAGATTTTCAGAAATACTATATATACTGATCTCTAACTGTACGTTCTGCTGCTAAGCTCTATGTGCCACACACAGCTACAAAATATGGCTGAGCTCTGCTTAGCAGTGTTCATTGATCATAGAATGTGTTTTTCTTTATGCCGGAGGGGCGTTTGAGGAACCCTTTAAAAATTGAAAAAGCTTGACCTCAACTAAGAAACATATGTGAATATAGACTACACTTAGTGGTTTAGATCAGTAGCGTAGCTAAGCGGTGGCACACCGGGCCCATCGAATTCTTTTTTTCTCCATGACATGCATACATAGCGCAAAATGACCATTTGCCTGCCCGGCCCCCACCTTTCAATTTCTGCCTACGCCCCTGGTTAGGTGGATGAATTTCCCAACCCCATGTAACATAAGCATCAGTGAGATTGATTACTAGGAGAAAATTAAGGCCGAACTTTCAATTTTTCTCTTTTTACTTCATGCTATATCCTTCGCACAATACACAGTATCTCGATTGAGAGTAGAACAGAAACTTCACCATCATGTGTCAACTCTTGTGAAATAATAGGAGTATGTTTTGACAACAACCAGAAATATACTTAATAGTCCTGATCATGCATGAACAAAGCCACGTGACAGTTGCTGCCCCTGCGGTCTCCTTCACCTCATTTTGTAGTACAGTACGGAGGACTTGCAAGCTATGTAAGCATGGAAAGCACTGTCTGCCCTCGATAAGATAACAAAGACACGTACACGCTTGGTGCATGTGACTTGCGGTTCAGGCTTGCGAGTGCGCCTGATAACAGCCCTGTGTTTGAGCACTGGTGTAATCCCTAATGATTGCGTGCCGAACCTGAGCTCTGACATGCTCAAACTCCAAAGATGCCGCAATTAACTATGCAATAAGGCTAAGTGACGTGAAAATTCACACCGTTGTCGAGTGTAAGCAACGTGTCGCGCAATCCCAAAGAACTGGACTGCTAGCAGTACTCCTTCCTGAACATGCAACTCAATAAAGACGCAACAGAACATGCATGCAAAATGCGAGCACCAATCGGACCTCACGGCTGTCACTCAGATTGAGCGAAATACAGTCGAATAAGTTTACACACAGGCATGTGACAGTGGCTGCCCCTGCCGTCTCCTTCACCTTATTTTGTAGTAATGTACGTACGACTTGCAAGCTATGCAAGCATCGAAAACACGTGTGCTTTGCCTGCCCTCGATAAGACAACAAAGACACGTACAAGCTTGGTGCATGCGACTCTTGCGCTTCAGGCTTGCGACTGCACCTTATAACAGCCATATGTTTGGGTATTGGTGAAATTACTAATGACTGCGTGCCAAAACTGAGCTGTGACATCCTCAGACTACAGAGATCCAGCCCAGCATCAGGCTTCACCGCAGTACGCGAGCACAATGGTCGTGCCTCAAGGCAGTCACTCCGAATCAACAGAATGCATTGAAATATGCCTACGCACAGTAAAATTACAGCTACTGCCTCTACCGTTTCCTGCACCTAATTTAGTAATAAGGTATGTATGAGCAATGCATGCATGGCGAACACGTGTTTATACTTATCCCTAATGCAAGCATGGCAAACACGTGTTTAATCTTTATGACCTGCGGCATGCGAGTGCGCCTTATAACTAGCTGCTTATGAGACTATTGGTGAGATAGGTAATGATCGAAACAGTGAAGTATTGCTTACTTGATTGTGATGTGTGCGAGGTGACAGACTTGGCAGGCAGTTGCGAGAGCGCTGACGAAAACCACGTACGGTGCCGGAGAACACGAACAACAATGTGAACACGGTGAACAGCGCGCCAACAAACTTCGCGCAGTGCGCGCCTTGTGGTGGTATGCGATGCACGTACTAAACCAATGGATGGACGAAAAGTTCTTGTAAACAAAGTAACCAGCGCCCCCTCAGACGCACACGTTTTCTATGTCGATTTTGAAAGTTGCGACCGAGCTCGAGCCATAACCGAGCTACCATCACTACCATTGCGGTGGCGAAAGTAGCGGCGGCGCTGTGATCGGCGGCGATGGGAAGCGCGCAGCGAAGGCGGCACCGCCGGCGCGGCTTTCGATCGCACTCGCGACGTACTACATAAGTCAAACTAACTTCTTTAGTGCCTGCCTTTCACTCTTTCTCTTTTCTAGCCTGTACTGCGATGCACCAATTCTATGGGGCGGTGACGGCCGTACACACCACAGCAGTCGTATTAATTGATATGTCGTTACAAATCTGCACAATGGACAGGAAAGAATAAAACAACTATCATAACAGAAACACACATCTTACCGTTAATTACGCATTTCCAAGGTACGATGATGAATTTTTCAAGCGTATTATGTGTGGCCATCTGCGCGCTTTTTTCTTTTTGCCTGTTGCGAAGAGTTATGGTGGTGGAAAAACTTTATTGGTTATTCAGGGGAAGCGGAAGAATGCTAAATAGTTCTCAAGAATGGATGTTCTTGTCGCAGGTAGAGAGAACATTTTAACAACCAACGAATTCTTCCGTGAAGAAGTGTATTCCTCGTGGATGTTCACCGAGCAGACTGATTAATACATAAAAGAACAAACATTTGCAGGAGCCTTCAGAAGAATATTGTTCTCGCCTTATAGTTCAGAGTATTTCATTATTGTACTAACTTACGTAAGTTAATCGCGCGTGCCTTCGTTACTGTGTTTCATTCATGGTGTGTTGATTAGTGTGCTAAATACGCAACGCACCTGCGATACTAAGAACGTTCTCACAAAAGAAGTCAAGGCGTGCAAGCACGGATAAAAGGGATGAAAACAGGAGAACGCGTACACTGTCTGTTCTGTGGGTCGTGCATTCTCACGATGTGATGAAGAAACAAAACGTGAACTATTATACGCACAATCGAGATTCATATATGCGGGGATCCTCGGACGGGTATGTTCTTTTTGTAAATAAAGGCTCGTAGACGCAGCACAAGTACCTGTTCGTTTTCAATCTTGCAGGTGTCTGCGAAGTGCAGCCCTTCGACGAAGACCATAGATCTAGATGTAGTGCGGGTTTTACCTCTTCTCAACGACGTATCCGCTGCTATTTAGAGGCTAAAATCACGTGTACCATCTTTCCCGAGTGGCATGCTTGGAACTATCCCTTTCTATAATTCTCTCGTGTAAGTATGCTAGATGCATTTCCATGCAAGATACCTAATCACTGAAATATATTGCTCACACCAAATATCTTGCGCTTAATTGTCAAGGGGTGCATGGTGTTGGATGGAATTCAGGATGCATGTATGGATGGATATTATAAGCGTCCCCTTTGTAACAGACACGCTGACCTCTTAGCCATAAATCTTTTTTTTTAATTCTGTCTAATTATTTGTGTATACCTAAGGAAAAATTTTCTTTCTGTGGAAAAAAAATCGTTTCACGGTACAGCTCCTTGGTTTTCATGCCATTTAATTGTCCTTTTTCCCCACTTTTCCGCCTTAGAGTTTCCTAATAATACACTAAAGAGAACTCTGGCGCTATAGTGTCTATGGGAGCAGCAATGCATGACGCTTCAGCCAGCATGCGAATTACACTGTAGAATAATGGGTATAGTACGGATTTCTATTGGCTTTGGTCTTACGACTCCGTTTGGCTCCGTGTCACCTGCAGCCATTTTGTCGCAACGATCCATTATTTGATCAGAAAGAAACACAAAAATACAACAATAAACAGTCACGAGTGCGTTCGATGCCGCAAGCATGAATATTATAGGCAAATTCGTGTGCTACTCACCATTCCCATGGTGGTTGGACAATCGCAGTGCCAGAGTTACCTCTAGTAAACATTGTACGTTTTCCGCCACTAGTCAGAGCCACGCCATATGAGTCATTCAACACTATTAAAGTTATGTTCATATTTATATCGTCGACGATATATATATATGATTTATAGGTTCTGTTCATATATATATATCGCCACAAGCATGATATATATATATATATATATATATATATATATATATATATATATATATATATATATATATATATATATATATATATATATATATATATATACCAGTGTTTTCTCTGAAAACCAAGCCTTCATGCAGCCTAGTGCCGGAACTCACCTGCGTGGATAACTTCACATTCAACTGAATAAAGCATGTTCAGTCATTTTCTAGCTTTCAAGTACGTTTACCTCTGTTTTTACTTCTTCCCGAATTATAAGTTCGTTTTTTCAAGGCAACCTGCCCTCGCTACAAATGGTGAATATATAAATATATATAGCTTCCTTTACACTGAATTATTATAATGCTTCCGTAATTGATTATACGTCCTCCTTAACCTCTCGGTAAACACTCAAAGGCATTTTTTTTTCACCGCTGCTAATCTAGAAATCTTCTCCGGCTATGCACTTAACATTCTGGCACTTTCCAGTGCACCTGCAGTTCATTTTCTCCATTGGGAGTCGACGAACCCTTTCTCTGGCCCATTACTCTCTCGTATTTCTTTGTCAATCTACGAACCCAAACTCGCTCGAAGATTCTCTCACATCAAAGCCTGCCCATCATATCACCCTTTCCGGCCTCATTTTCTGACTTCCAATGAGCGTACATGCATGCGAAGCTCATCACATTCATGTTACTGCATGCGGGACACCTCAGCGTAGTCGGCGACTACAGTGCTGCCACTATACGTTTGCCACCTGCCGCGACAGCTCTCTCAAGGCGCTGCACACGGCTGTTGCTTAACTGTTCTAGTTCAATGTATCATTGTCGAACGGAGTCGATGGTCCAAGTTCAGACAGTGTGTCCGCCGTGCACACAAATTACGGAAGCACACTACATGCGTGTTCTGGAATTACAGAAGACATACGTTTTTCTGATGTTTTACGGAAAGAGCGACGGAACGGAAACATCGACTACTCCTTTACGTCCAGTCCCGCTGTTTCGTAAAAGACGCAGCGCAGTTTGTGCTCTAAACTTCCACTTCCACCATTTTTCAGGAAACAAATCATACTCTGTGTTCCTTACGGTGTGCTCCGACGTTGAAACACGATATATTTTTTCAGTGATACGTGTGCGCGTGATATACTTTGTTTCTTGTGCAGCTTAGCAAGAGGCTTTTGTTCCTTGACGAAACTCTTCTTACTTTAAATTATACTTAACGAAAAATATAGTCTGAACAAAAACAATGTGCCTGAGGGTGCATGGCGCAGAGGGAAAAAGCATGAAATAAAGATCGATACACACAAACGGCGTTGGTGCCTCGTCTCGTGATTTATTTGTGTTTGGTCTCCCTGACTATTCAACCTGAACACCGTGAACCAACAAGTCCAAGTTTTCACTCTTCTAATGCAGATCTCTGTCGTTCAACTAATGCACTTGCTGGGAAGGTAACTGCCGCAGACCATCTGACAAGCGCGATCATGACATCGATCATGCGGGCATTGCCGTGATAAAGAGCATACCTGCAGGGAACGCGCAACGTAGTCCCTGTGTCACAACACGGAGGAGCAGTCTTTCTATAGCCCATTGTAAACTCTTTCGTGATGACTACTGCAAGTACGGTTGCAAGGCAGCCACAACGCCAAAATTAGTTATACATTTGTGAAGTAGAGAAGCACTCATTATGTCATACATCATTTTGCGGAGTAGGAAAGTACCTACTACATGGCTGCAAGGCATTATGTGCACACGCTTGGTGCTGTGGGTGATGACGACAAATCATTTGTCTGAGCCCTTGTAACAGATTCTTCTTGGATGTGGGTGCGAACAGACAAGGACGAAGGAAAGAAAAGAAACACACTGGCGCTACTGACAAGGAAAACATTTATTTTCAATCACGTTTAGTAATAGAGCCCACTGCTTGACACCTGGCGTTCTCTTACGCTTCTGCGACGCTATCATACGTGATCGTTCCGTGATCGGTCCCTGATTTTTGCTTAGGGTCTCTTTGCAAAAAATTTGAAGCATAGGCCTGGCTCTGTGGTAGAATACTCAGCTTCCATGCGGAGAGGCTGGGTTCAAATCCCCCATGAATGCTGGTTCTTTTCTCTCATTTGCGAGAGCTGTCACAGACACCACGGAGGGCGGCGGAGAACTACGCCAGAAAAATCGGCTGCTTTGAGCTAATAATATATTTTGCTGTAATATGTGTTCGGGTGTATTTGGTGACAAATGAGAATTGGCGCCACGTAGGACAGCCAGACTAGTGGCTGAGAACAATGAGCTCATTATGGATTGTTAATTGGCGATATCATCGTCTATCTCTACAAACAGTGTAAGTATTGTAACAGTTGACGTGAGTTGCTATCACGAAGTATTTGCCCAAAACTATAACAGCAGAGCTGTTTAAGCTTTTCTTTGCGCCGGGTAGAGTGACCAGAAAGTATTATCACCATGAAACGGAATGCACTCTATTCGTCCTCGTCTTCATTCCCTGCTTACGCTGCCACAACACGTGCGCCGATTCGCCCAGCGTGGGGTACAGTAACTGTGACGTGCGAGAGAACAAGAACACGTAGAGAGAGAAAGAGATAGAAGGATAGAGAAAGAGACAGAATGAAATGGAACACAGGTGCAAAAAGATCGAAACACAGGGAAAGAAGTACACACAAAAAGAAAGAGATGGGAACGAAGATACACAATAAAGATATATAAAAAATAGATAGCAAGACAGGAAGAGGAAGAGCGATGGAAACAGAAAGCAAGAAAAAAAATATAGAGAAAGAAAAAAGCCGGCATATCCCACGCATTGTGGGAATCGATGAAATGTGAAGCAGCCAGCAAAGAGCTGCATACATCGTCTTGTATGTCATTGAGGAAGATGCGTGTCATGGTTTTTATGTTAACTCCTATTATTTATGTTCCTCACACAGTAACGTAGCGCAATACCAACTTCGGGGTAGATCAAGCTAGCGAAACGGCCGCCATCGCACCATGAGCGTGGCACGTAAGTCATGCTGTACATGACATGCCTGTCATGATTTTCATGTTAACTCGTGTTTTTATATTCGTCACACAGTCACGTCGCGCAATACCAATTTCGGGGTAGATCAAGCTAGCGAAACGGCCGCCAGCGCCCCATGAGCGTGGCACGTAAGACATGCTGTACATGACATGCGTGTCATGATTTTCATGTTAACTCGTGTTTTTTTACGTTCGTTACACAGCCATGTTGCAAGATACCAATTTTGGTGTATATAAACCTAGCGAAATGGCTGCGAGCGCACCATGAGCGTGGCACGTAAGTCATGTTGTACATCACATGCGTGTCATAATTTTCGATTTAACTCGTGTGTTATTTATGTTCGTCACACAGTCACGTCACACAATACCAATTTCGGTGTATATCAAGCTAGCAAAACGTGACAAAAAATAGTTGATTTTTTCGGAAGTTACGCTTCGCCGTACCCTGCCGTGCAAAAGTAAAGGTTTCGGTTGAACAACGAAACCGAAATATGGTACTAAGCTGTGCCTACGGTCTACTTGCGGTTTATCAAAACTACTGCTCGCTTAACGAAGAGGCACCATGTCTGAAACACGATTGGACATTGCACTTATGGCGCCCATTGCGTCACAGGACCTCATTCTTTGTAACGTCAATATGACGTTGCCTGACGTTGCATCCTGCCAAATTTGCAGCTTAAAATGTGAGAACGATGAAGTGCCCAAAATTGGCCGCCATATTGTTGTAAATTGAGTTGCTTGTTCGATGTGCAGCCTCACATACGTATGTGTAGATGTCATTCCGTGAGTTACTTTACAAGCATGTTTTCTGTTAGTAATATTATAAAGTGTTGTACATGAAGCTTGCTTGTTAAAATAAAAGGTTATTGTTTAATTTGGCTTGTTCGAATTTGCGGTTCTCGCCGTAAGAGAACGCTAGATAAGCGAAGAAAAATGGCGCTGCCCTTTGTTGTGTATTTGTTGTGTAGTGGCTGGAGCTGCAGGAAGCATCGCGAGTACCGCGATGCTTTTGTGATGACCGATCAATTATTTCAACTGTGGTGCCGGCTGACGAAGGACACTGTGCGATGGCTGTGCGGGGAGCTTCGCCAGGACCTGGAAAGGCGGCGTACGGACACGAGAACAGCCCCGACCGCTGTTGTTGTTTTCGTTGAGCTACAAGTGCTTCGCGCCCTTCGCTTGTTCGCCAACGGCAGTTACCACGACGCGATCGCGAACAACGAGGACGTGGCGACGAGCTAGTCCAGTGTGGGTCTCACGATTCATGCTGTCATGGAAGCGATCGTCGAGCGCCTCGGCAATGAGTGGATCGCCCTCCCTGCTAAAAGGAAGGCTTTGTACACATAGATGCATGATTTGAAGGCTGCGTTGAGGTGGTCGACGACACGTTCGTGTGCATAAGTGCGCCGTATGAAAAGGACGATGGCAACAAGGCTGCTTACTTTTGCCGCAAGAACTTTTACGCCCTCAGCGTCATGGTGGTGAGAACAAATTTCATCTTATTCAATCTCGCGCGTGCTGTTAGTAGAATGCAAAGCAGGAACGTGAAAGACAGCTTTTCGCCACTCTCCAATATTTTAACGACATTTGCCGTGGCTCCAACTGCAGTGATAGAAAAGAACGCAGTAGTCGCGGTAAACGGAGTTTCCGTCACTATTTAGTTTTGGCAGGGGTGACGTGACACCCTAAAAAGTTCATCGAGCTTCATATTTGATCGTGGCAGCTTTTAAGAAAAATAATGCATGAAAGGAAATCAAACGTGCTGATTGCGCTGTAATTTCATAAACAGTGATATGCAGACATACAGTAACTGCCACATATGAAATGAAAGATACAGCTGTGGAAGCTGCGCTCCGAAAGCAACTCGAGAGAAATAAGTGCGTTGGACCACACAGTTACAGTTGTTCTGCGTGTAGTTGGCTGTATTGCTGTTGCCGACTTCCTTCCAATGCAGTCAACACTCTGCAGGTATGTGACCAACCCTACCGATGACTGCCCCTGCACTCGGGGCCCATGCACGACGCCTTTATGTCGAAGACATCCACCGTGAGCCAGGACTGGGCAGTGGACGCCGTTGCCAGGTTGCTGAATAACTGCTTGGTATGCAAGCGTGAGAATGCTTGTGTGGTGTCTTAGTGTAGCAAAAACATTATTCATGGTAATTTTATTACACGCTGCATGGTTCTTAACTACTCAAGTCTCTTTGTCCAAATTTCTGCCCCGTATGTTATTACTGGCAGCTACCTTGGTCGAACACCATCTACTTTAGTGGCACTCGTGTTCCCTTGCATGAAAATTCTCTCATGCACACATTTGAGAAAACAAGCCATACTGGCACCCCAGGCGGCACACAATAATCCGACTTGCTCTCACTGTATAATTGCAACTTGTCTTTCCATGGTCATGGGAAAGACTACTACTAGTGCAATAGAAAGGTCAAGCATGAAATAAGCTTTCATTGAAGACATTGTATGATCTTTTATTATAAAGTGGTGAAATAATAAATAGTAAGCATGCGATGATACAGAAAATGCTACACTCTGAGGCTATGTTAAAAAAAAGAATACATCAAATACAACTGCCATAGATGTTGTACATTCATAAATACAATTATGTGTAGAAAGGACTTGTATAAAAATACAAATAAGCAAGCACAGCCATGTGCTGTATAGCAATAAAATGAGTCAACTCACAACTTTCAGTCATGGTTCATAAAAAGCACTAAAAACAACTCAAACGGTTGCAAAAGAAACCTGCTGTCACTTTTCATTGACGGCCTAAGCATAAAAAGAAAAAAAAAACTAAGGGGAACCAAGCCTTGAGATGTACTGACCGTCTGCAGCCGCACATCAGTCCCATGCAATCAAAAGAAAGCACAACACCCTTACCACCAAAGAAGATGCGCCTTCTGTCACTCGCCCCTTCTTTTGTATGAAAGAAATGAAAGGTTGCAGTTCAGTAGCTTCGTTGTCATTCCTCCTGACGAAGAAATTCAGTTGATTCCAAACCACGTCGAAATAAAGCCATTTTTTCGTTGGAGCATTTCAAAAGCTGTAATTATGTAACCTAACCAGAGAAGCAATTCTGTCAATATGTATAGCTGTAAAAAAAGGAAAGCAGTGCATATCAGTGACGCGATGTCTTCGAATAAGTTAAAATACCTGAGAAAGGAATAGTACATATTCATGTATACATTCATATTATGCTAATTGGAACACTGTCCTCCACAGGTGATAGTGCATACTCGCTTCAACCTTGGCTGCTTAACCCCATCCCTGGAGCACATCCTGCAGGATCCTATGTTGCTTGATTCCACCGCACCCACTCTTCACTGCGGTGCGTCGTATAACTGTGCACTGGAGTCCTCAAAGCCCACTTTCGGTGCTTGCAGAGGTGCAGAACACTGTACTATGGCCCACTCTTCACGTCGAAGATCATCGCAGTTTGTATCGTGCTTCACAACCTCGGTGTTTGGCAGCAGCTGCCTGAGCCAGACGACATCCCTTGCACTGAAGAACTCGAATGACAAGATGCGGACCTTTACAATAACAATAGCGACGATACGGCTGCAGTAGAGATGTACCAGGCGGGTAGGCAAAGGCAGGATCACGCTCTGTAGTGGTTCACAGCTGGGCACGACTCGATGTAATGGGGTTTTACATTCCTGCGAGAGGTGCACAGAAACGTGAAACACAAGAAGTTCTCGCTTTTTCTCATGACAAAGTAGCCACTTGCATTGTGTTCGAGCCTATACCTATCCCCTGTACTTGTGTTCTTGCAGGAATTGTATTCTGACAAAAGCTTCATTCTGTTCTTTCATTGAGAGCATGCAATGTACCAAGCAGTTAGGCAAAAGCATGCTCAGTTTCTGCCGCAAATCATAGCAGGACTAGTTTGTTGAGACCATAGTGACTCTGTAAACAGCCTGTGTTATTTTGCAGCAGTGCATGCAACAATGAATGCCATTCCAGAGCATTGTTTTCAGCACTTTATTCACAATGCGAACCCGTGTGATGACTGTACGAGTCTGGCAGGTGTGTACAAAAGCTCTATTCATGTAGTAGCCACTCGTACATGCAAAAGCACAAGCTTGCTGTGGTTGGTAATCTATGTAAACGCTTATAGACACAAAACGAACCAGTACAGAAAGGGGCAACGTGGGCACAGCACTGTGTAGCTACTTTTTGTCCTGGTTTCTCTGGTGGACTATAAAAGTTTACGCGCAAGAGTAATACGTGATATTTCAAAATGTATTGTGAGTCAATTGATCTTCTTCTGTCAATACATCTTTGTGAATCAATTCATCATCCTTGCAATAATAAAAAGCAGTCAAGTTGTCTCATTGCTTACATCATTGCCTTATCATTCACTGCGGCCAATAACAAAGGATGCCTCTAATATTGTACTAGCCAGTTTTGAAACAAGCACATCTGCATAAAAGACATCTCTTTGAATGCAGTTTGTGCACTTCTTAATGCTGCCAGTCCAATGTAACATCAACTGCGTGAAATACTACAATTCCTCTTCTTTATCTGTGGCCATTATGCACTTTTATCCGTATGTTGTAAGCAACGTGAAAGTACCTTCCACAGTTAACACCTTCGGAGATGCATCACTTCTGTGGATTGAGATTCGCCTAGACTTTCTCTTTCAGATTCAACTGATCGTAACGTGAGGTCCTGAAACTTAACTCTTAATGCTTCTGCTTATGTATATTTACATGATTGTAACTTTTACTTACAGTAGTCCTTACGCATCCTCAGCAAAACATATAGCACCATCTTAATGATCACGACAGTTCAGGAAGATACTTCGGGCATCGGAGACGGTATAAATAACTCAGCTGGCTGTTGGGCTAGTTTGCACATTACTTAAGATAAACTAGACGCGGAACAGCCACCGCAACAAAAAAGACAGAAGGAACAGAAGGGGCATTATTAGTACTTGCAATGCTGCGCAGCTCCTTATCTCTATACTATCGGCAGCGCTTCTGGACGCCGCGGGCCCTGAGAACGAAGGGCCACCGCAATCCAAGACGGGGTCGACGCGCATACTTGTAACGATGCGGGCGTCGTCCACCGTAACGTCCGTCGCCAAATCGAACGGCCCTCCGCCTGTTCTTCTGCAATAAGCATGTGCATAGCTGAAACGTCAACACCATCCAAGTGAAACGCAAGCTTACCTGACTGCACTGTCATTCCGCGCCTCGAGCTCGAGCTGCCGCCACTTTAGTTCGCCATAGCTACCGCTACTCCGGCGGCGGCCTGCTGCTGGGGCCCAGGCGGTAAAGGCGCTCTGTCATCGTCTGTCACGGCTCCCGTCGTACTCAGGTAGTATGTCGCAAACCACCCTCCCCATACGGGGACGATCGGTAAAAAAATGCAACATCGCGGCCCACTGTTCGGTGATCTGCCGACATAACCACAGAACACCTACACAAAACAACCAGCGAGATAACGATGTCGGCAATGTCGACGCTGGCTTAGCTCGCTCGCTTATTGGCTAAAAAAGATTACTGTGCCTTGGTCGCTTATCTCCAAAAATGGCGCTAAATTGCAGACGATATCGTCTGCTTCACAACTTTAAAACTAAACGCTTCACTTTTCTTTTTATTTTTTTGTTGTTGCATTAACGATTTCAGATAAAAAATACTATTTATTTGCACGTTTCTTTGCATCTTATGTCCCCTTCACGTCACGTTTCGCAAGCATTTCATGCGTTTGCGTCATCATTGTGTACACGTCACGCCTACGTCAAATTTGACAGAAAATGGCGGAAGTCCAGAATAGCACCCCAGGTTATATTTTCGTGGGAGGGGAGGGGGGGCAGCACTTTCTGAAGGCCTTAGCTACTGGAGAAAAGAGCCTGTTTTCGTTATTATTTTCGGTAAAACACCCCCTCCATCAACATATGGGGGGAGGGGGCTCGCCCGGGCCCCTAGGGCACCCCTCCTGGCTGCGGGCCTGCGCATTGAGCAGCCGATGACAAAGAGCCGCGGCCGCCTATTTCGCTGCAGTGCATGCGCCTGTTCTTGCACCCGCAGCACAGTCGACAGCGCTACAGTAACGTAACGCACAGAGTTGCTGTATATGGCTCCTCTAGGGGAAAAAACGAACCAGATACAGTAACTCCAGTAGCGCATGAGCGTAGTCATGTAGCCATATTTCGCGGGCTTTCTTTGAACGCCGAAAAAAAAAATCACCACACAGCATGTGCGTTGACACATATTATTAGATCGGTGGTTCTGTAATGCCCTCTACAACCAAGTTTAACAATTAATACCAATAAAACACAGTTCATTGTCTTCCATTCCAGTCATAACGCTCTTTCACCTACACCCGCTATTACTATCAACGGCCACAGCCTTCTTAGTGCTACTAAGTGCACATTCTTGGGAGTAGTTCTAGATGCTCATCTCAAGTACCATCATCACATTTCACTTATAAGGCAGAGGATTGCTCATGGTATCAGAACATTAATTAAAGCACGACCATTCTTCTCCTTGCAGACTTTGCTTAAACTGTACTACGCCTTCATCCACAGTCATATCACGTACTGTATCACGTCATGGGCGAATACCTATCCATCTCATATCCTTCCACTTCAACGTCTCCAAAATCAAGCCATTCGCATCCTAACATTCAGTTCACCAATCACCTGCGCGTCCCCACTTTTCCAACAACATAGTGTACTAACAGTGTGTAATTTATTCAAATATAAATTGGGGATTCTTGTATTTAAATGTCTTAACGGTACCATAACAGCCAATGTTTTGGAGAAATTTCAATTGTCAAACTCTAATCCTACTAGGTTTGCCTCAAACAACAACTTTTTACTCCCACATGCACGCACTAACTACGGCAAACATACTACCATATTTGCAGCCATTCAGTTTTGGAACTCAATACCACTAAGCACTAAACAATTGTCATTACCAGCTTTTAAAAAAGAACTTAAACATATTATCTCGCAATCATAACTCATCTGTATTTCTATATCGGCGTTCTCTTACATTTAGAGCCATTACTGTGTTCATTATTTTTTCACATTTATTACTCATGCACATTGGAGTTATTTCAACAGCTATATATCATTCATTAACGTCATTATGTTCCCGATTTACTGCCATTTTTATTGTATGTTTCGTTCTTTTCATAGCTTTGTATAATTACTAGACGTTATTTTGTTATCATTTTTACTGGCATTTTTTATTGCATGTTTGCGTTGTCTTTATTACTATCAATAATTACTTAACGCTTTTTAGTTGCCATTTTGTTGTACTTATCAACATGTAATTTTCTGACAGGAGGTCCCCTTTCAGCCTTGTGCTATGGGACCTCCTTCTGTATATACTAACCCCAATGCGTGTATATTCTTTTGCGACAAATAAAGATTTTTGATTTGATTTGATTTGACAATGAACGAAACTCACTGAGCGTTAAAATTATTATTAAAAGAGTTGCGTAATTGATCTTAGTTAAAGGGGCGCTCACCGGGCCACAGAGAAAATTTTAGTTAGATGCTAGAAGTTGTTGTGGGCCGCATAAAGAGCATTATGCCGCAAGAATGTTTCAAATCGGTTCATTACGAGCAGAGAAAACAATAATTTGTAGCGGCGCGATACCATGATGCGAGGATGAAGATTCAAACCCTTGCCACTGGCCCCGTGTAGACCTCGCAGGCGAAATCCCTTCCCTGCTGATATCGTGGGTACAGCGCAACATCAGTAGGAAAAAAAACGACACACAGGAAACTGTACCCACGATATTCAGCATGAACCAACTCGCCCAAATCAAGCTGTTGTTGCTGCAAATCCCTTCCCTGCCCTCTTCGGCAGCGGATCCGGAGGATGAAATCACGCATACGCATAAACATGTCATGCGCATGTATAGTTACGTGCGAATGACGTGCCCGAGCCAGGGCGAGCATGCAACCAGCGTTGCACGGCCGCTACCTTTTTTTTATGCAGCAGCCGTGGGGGTTGTGTCGGCGTTCTCTGTGGTGTACTGCCTCTTATGTGTACTACCTGTTCGCATCTAAAAGCAAGGGTCTATGCCAACGGTTGAAAAGAAAGTGAACATGATTTTCGCCTTAGGGTCGTCTTCTGCAAGTGCAGAAGGAACCGTGTGACTGTTTCATCATGGAGCAAGTTTGCTTACATGGACGCGCGAGTGAATAGTACTCACTTAGGCGGAGCGCATAGCCGCGTTGCTGAACATGTGTGATCATAAAAGTGCATTCTAATCGTAAACTGTTAGTGTCGGTAACTCAAAGAATGCGATAGCTCTACCGCTACTGCAATGAACAACGTACCCTAGCAACGCCACTTGTTATCAAATAAAGCCTCAACCATTGCTCATGCGAATATTGCAAATATCTTAGAAATGTTTCATGAATGTCTGATGAAACAGAATCTCGGAACTGGTGTTTTGATTCCATCCGTATTGCACAAAAGTCTTTTAGCTCAATTTGCACAGTTATTGTTTCCAAATGAGCTCTGCAATTTATTACGCGATTGCATATTTGCAAATTAATTCCAGAATCGCTTCTGTCGCCAAACAAGGAAACAAGTGTAAAATTACGAGGCATACTTGTACTGTCTAAGTACTGTTAAAACAGCATCAAACGAAACTCACCTTTACAAATTTTACGAAACCGAAGCCTAGGCTTTGGCCTTAATATAGACGCGGATCTCCTTTGGGAGTTGTTTAGTTATGCATACGGCCGATTCTTTCGGAGCACTTTATTACGTCTCATAGCGTTATGAGGGGCCTCAACTACGACCTCACAGTCTTAACGATGTTCCCTGACGCCACGAAGCTGTGATCGCGTGACTCCTTTAGTTTTTTCTGTTGGCAAGACGCCTGCCACGGCTGCATGCGCACAGCGTCCGGAGCGTGGTGAGCGCGCGTGCCTTGTTTATTTGTAAAGGCGCGGTGGCAAGCATCTTATTTCGGCCTCTGATAGCTCTGGCACAGCCGTGCACAGTTCCCGCATAGAAAGCAATAAATATCATGAAGTTAATAACATTCTCAGTGACTTGAAATGGTGTTTTGGCTATGCGGAATTCATCCTCATTATCGGCCTAACTCAAAGGGGATTCCTTCAGAAGCCTGAACATGCAGACAAATTTTATTGGAGATCAGCTCATCAATGCTCTTCTCGATAGGTTACTTTCGCCCGGAACAACGATCTCTTACCTGATAATTAGCCTAGCGTTTACATTAACAGTGCAAGGTCTCTTTATCTCAAACCGGGGACCACCCGAAAAGAACATCTTTCCGGGACAAACGATGCGCGAACCGTGGCTTTACCTTTGGTGGTAATGCGTTCACGTTCCTCCAATTAACCCCTTCCTGTGCTTGTCGCGCCGATGGTATCCACGTAAACTTTTGAATCTCATGTGGATTTATCACTATTTTATTGTTTGCTGGGGAATCCATCATCATTGAATGACAATTGTAAACCGTATACAATGTCTCGTGGGACCATCAGCTACTTCGTCATGTCTACTATCACACGCATTAACGCACCTATAACGTGTTGTTGTTTTCTTATCTTCCCATATGTTTCAAGCGTGTGAGCTAATATATCAGCTTTCCAGTTCATGCGACATTTGCTGGCAGGCTAGTTGGTGATGCATAGTTCATGGGTAAAATACAGCACAAACCAGACGATTAACACAAGGAAGACACGGGACAGAGTGCTTCCTTGTGCGGCTGCCTGCTGTGGTCGTGGCATCAAATTTGCATTATCGCGCTTCACACAAGAACACCATACCTCAAATAAGTCATGTGCTGCGGGCTCCCCCTGCAATGAAATTTATGCTGAAGCGTGCACCCTATTATACAGCGTATTAGGAACGGATGTGTTGAGATACGGAGTGCGTTTTCTGACCAACAAGTGTAAGAAAACTATTCGCACTCTGCAGGATGCATAAGCTGACGCACTTAGAGTATGCCTTGGTTTGCCAAAATGGGCCTCAACAGAGGCGACTACTGCCGAACTGTACTATAACGAACTCGGGTAAACTGAATTATCCCTTATATAGAACTATTTTCGAACATGGCATTGCTTCAACGTGAATGTATACGAAAATTTAGCGCTATATAGAGCAAAAATAGCCGGAACACTTCATATATCGAAGAGGGGGCACTGCGAAACACTCCATGAAGTTGGGTTTCCCTCCCAAGGTGTTCACTTTTTCTCAGGACACCGGACGTTGTCGCATACATTCGGGAGAGTGAACGGCGTAAGTGGACGGCGCGCAGAGGGTGAAGAAACTACCGCATGCCATCGCATGATTTGTACCGTGATACCGCGTCCTGCAGCATCGCTGTTCGCTCCTCCGCTCCTTTTAAAGGGCCCCTCACCAGGTCACACAAAAATTTTTAGATAGACGCTGTAAGTTGTTGTGTGCCGCATGAAGAACATTATGCCTCAAGAGTTTTTCAAATCGGTTCATTACGGGCTGAGAAAAACAATATTTTTGTAGCGGCACGAAACCATTATGTGAGGGAAGCCAGTTTACACCCCTTGCCACTCGCCCCGTGTAGCCTTCGCAAGCCAAATAACTTCCCTGCCCTCTTCGGCAGCGGAGCCGGAGGATCAAATGACACATACGCATGAACACTTTATGCGCACGCATGGTCACTTGCGCATGACGTGCCCGAGCGAGCCCGACTACGCGAGCGGCGTTGCACGGCCGCAACCTTTATTTTTAATTGCGGCCGTGGGTATTGTGTCGGCGTTCTCTGTGGTGTACTGCCTCTTTCTGCGGGACGGGCATGAAAGCTGCGACACTTGTACGGGCACGAGACTGGCGGTATCAAGAGCCAATGCCGCTTGAACATTTATGTAGACGCCGGAGAATAAATTAGCCTAATGAGTGCTCGAGCGCGCCAGAACGTTACTTTCGTTTCCAGGGCTGGCGTCTGCTCAATGCGCTAACCGCGCAGACACGAACGCATGCGAAACGGAGGCACATTAGCCCCACATCTCGCTGGAATTCACGAAAAAAAAAATGAGAAAGACGCACACAATCCCTTTGTGTCTCTCAATATTTCTCTCAAGTTTTATTCATCTATTCAAGCAACAAATTACACAAACTACACATGTCGTGACAAATAATTATCGCAGTGTCACGTGCTACTGTAGTCGAAGTCAGAGCACCGTCGTCCACGTAGAGGACCGACGTCACAGCACTACCATCTACGTGGGGCTTTTCCATCGTGTACATCATGCCCACATTCTCTGGGCGCGCGCCCGTGAGAGGAAGGGCAAGCAGCGTTCAGCATGAAATTTGACCCATTTCAGCGGCACGTAGCGTTGCGAAATGGGTCAAATGGGGAAAATGGGGCAGGAGCCACAATGAGCATGCGCGGCTGGCTTTAGAAGCCTATCATATCAGAAATAGGGCTCATCTTTGCATAAGCGACACGTCTCTCTCCCTCAACTCATCTGAGTTTGATTTCATTTCATCGCGTAGTTTATTTTATTTATTTTTTATTTATTTATTTCTTTATTTCAACATTCGGGATGCTGAGGGCCGTGGTCAAAAAGCCTCTAATGGGCTTGACTGGGACCACGACTCCTTACAAATGGGCAGCATAGGCAACACTTTTATTGCAGTGACAATGTACAAAAAATTTGAGCAAGCATAAAGCATAAAGCATAATAAGCATAAGCATAATAAACCATAAGCGTAATGAAGCATAAAGATTGAAAAGTAATAAACTCAAAGAAATGACCGTAATTATTTCCTTACACATACGATATCAATAAGAGAGTGTAAGGATGCAAGAAAAGAAGATCGCAAGTTTAGCACCAAAGTAAAAAAAAAAAAATATGGGGCATGTGCCCATACGCTTACTACACTTACAATCAGAACAGTCACTCAAATGGAAGACGATATGGCATTCAAGTGAAACGGCAAGAGGAAACGCAGCATTTCTTTGCCGTAGTTAGTGCGCGTGCGTGGGATAAACCATGTGTGATTGAAACGCGTGTTATAAAGAACTTTGCGGTGGGTTAGGTTGGCAATGGTTCCTAAAAGGTTGTCGCCTTTTAATCCTGCCTGGTAGCGTTTCACAAGCATTGCGCGGTAGTATTCAGGTAGAGGTAGCAGCTTCACTGATTCATACACTGATACACTGATTCATTGTTCCCACGCTGTTTCACTTTTGTTTTTATGTTGATTGCGTGGCGCATGTGCGGTAAGACTGCCTTGGAGTTATATATGCATTGGCAATCGCCACAATAAAATCAGTTGATAGTCAGCGCTTGTGTGTGTCGTTTATTTCCTTGTGGTGCGTCTTTGCCTTTGCGCTGTAAATGTACTTTTAAGGCAGTTTTGGTTCGCCGACTGAACGCTTGCGTAAGCGCAGCGTTGCGATCGGTAGTCTGCAATGTGTCGTCGTATAAGAGTTGAGCGCGGCTTCGGCAAAGTGGTGCAGGGGTAGAATGTCCGCTTCCCACTCAAAAGGACCGGGTTCGAATCACAGCTGTAGATGGTGGGTTTTAAATACGATAGTCTTTCTTGGGGAACTTAAACGCAGAAATTTTGGTCTGTCTGTCTGTCTTTCTGTTCGTCTGTCTGTCACCCTATTCAGCGACCCGGCCAAAGTTGAACCACTTGCTTACCGCCCACCCATCTTGAACTGGTACGGCTGTTCATACTGGGAAATGTTGTTGAGCAAAAAGTAAATATTACGCATATCTGAGGCGCAACATCACTAGGTAAGTTTTAGGTGGTGTGTTCCTTTATTAGAAAATACATAGATACGCAATTCTAAAGACCCTAGTTTCTTAAGCTGCGCTGAAAATGCGGCTGCGCTGAAAATGCCTGTGTGCGCCGACGAACGCCATCTGCCACGGAGCAAAGAAACCCTCTGCACAAGCTCATGTTTCCAGACGTATTGCCAGATGGCGTCCATATCTCACGCAGCGCCTCCTCTATCGTCTTTACACCGCATTTGCAGCGGAGCACGCAGATACGAGGCCAATTTTTTATTCTTAGTGTCACATTTTGTAGCTGCGTTTTTTTCTACTTTCTTTCTTAACTAGCTTCTGTTGCTACGTATTGCTACAAAAAGTAACGTAAAATGTGAAATCTTGTTTCGAGTCTCGTCTTCGCGAAAATCTCGGAGGCCATACTTTACGTTTTTGTTCAATCCCGGGCGGTGGCGCTGCAAATAACTGCGCTCGCTCTCACATTTCTTCTCTATTACTTCACATTTTGCGTTACCTTTTCAACCAACACGTAGCAACTTAAGCTAGTTTTAAGAAACAAAGGAAAACGAATAAAGCTGCAGAAGGTGACACTAACAATAAAAACCCACCATCTGCAGCTGCGATTCGAAACCGGGCCTTTTGAGTGGGAAGCGGGTATTCAACACCTGCACCATTTCGGCGGAGCCGCGCGCATCTCTTAAACGACGGCACATTGCAGACTACCGATCGCAGCGTTACAAACGGATTGACCCTGTTTCGGCTTCACTATTCGAAGCTTGTTCCGGGCACTCCCCAGTTCTAGTACACTCTAGCGTACCTAACAGTAGCGCACCCACGGTCGAATGTAGCATAATTCCCGATACAGCATTTTAGGGGCGAAGCTCCTTATAGCGGCACCCGTTCGTCCCTCGTAGCGTAGTATGTAACCAGTCTTACGCTTTTACCTGCAAGGTGGTGCCGGTGGGAGATTTTTCCTGTGCGTTGTTGAACAATAAAAAATTCGCAGCGTTAGCTAAAAGCCGACTTCTTCTGTCTCTCATTCCCATTAGCAGTCATTCTTTACCTCCAAGGTAGTGCCTGGTGAGATTTCTCCTGTGCGTGATTAAAGAATAAAAATTTTGTTCAAAACGCCGTTGATTGATAAATAAACCAACAAAAGACGCCAGATGTTTTGTAAAAGCAAAACGAAAGAACGCCAGATGTTTCTAAAGCAAAACGAAAAGACGCCAGCTGCTTAACGGAAGACGCCAGATGTTTTCTAAGCAATGGTTTTCTAAACAATGAAAATTCACAGCGTACATGTAAAATTAAAGTGCGCTGCAAGTCGTCATAACTCATCGAACCTTTAGTATAAACGCGCCCGATCTCACGTCGGTGATGATGTACTGGGCAGAATTCACGGAAGATTCACTGTTTACCAATGAACCTCCGCAGCTTCGCCCACTCATCATCATTCACTCCGTGGATATGCTGTGATTTTTTTGTCAGTTTTGTAAGAAAAGTGCCACACACTTGAAGCACCCGTTGAAATTACATAGCACACAGGCTTGGATACAGGATTTTTCCGAAGGCGGATGAGCTTTTGGGAGAATCTCATGTGCTCTTATTGGGGTATAAAGTAAACGAAAAAATTTGGGGAGGGGCGAGCATGTAGGGAAGGTTGTTTCAGTTCCACTAACGTGAAACCTGTGGACGGGCGAATCATGCAGTGTCCTCCGGTGTTTCCCACAGATAAATCACTGTTAGTGGGCAATGAGAAACAGAAGAAAGATCAGACGCAGAGACCCGCAGTCCGGTTTAAATTAACGCGCACGCTGTGAATCTTTATTGTTCAACAACGCACAAGAAAAATCTCCCACCGGCACTACATTGCAGGTCAAGATCCAGTATAGACGGTTTCAAGATTGTGATAGCAGGAGCACGCGGTGTACCCCAAGAAACTTCCAGTCACCTCAGTTATTATTCTGCAACACCGAAGCGTAAAGCGTTTTTTTAAGATTTGTCAGAGTAAGGGAATACTCTTTTTCCAGTTTCACATAAACGAAACGAGGTTATAGTTAAAGACTAACTCTTTTAGTGTTTTGTGTAGCTTAGAAGAATATTTAATTCAAATATGTTGCTAGACACAGGGAGAAAAGTGTTGAAACTCTACGGGCTACTCGACAAGGCTTTTGTTCCCCGCCAATCCTGCTAGCCTACGCCAGCGCAGGAAACCGGAAGCGGTCCAGGATCTGTGTTAGTAAACAGTGAAACCCTCTATACGGGGTGGCTGGAGCACAGTTGTGCAGCGCGATCAGTCGATTTTTGCAATCAAGAAACTGCTGCCTGCAGCGTCGGCGTTGTCTCTCGCGGGCGAGGGCACGTTCTCGTTCCTTGCGAGCTGGTAGTTCAGCGTTCATCGCAGAAAGAGCGTTTACATAGTCAACGCGCGCCGTTCGGTCTCTCGCCACACGGCGAGCGCTCAGGCGGTGGCGCCCTCTTGCGCTCAAGGAAATGGAACGTCCCGACAGCAGGCGGTGATGCACGACGCACGCCGAGGCCCTAAGGTGCTTCGCATCTAATAAAGTAAAGGGGAGGGGGGCGTCAGGACATCCGGGCCGCCCCTCTGAATTTGGCAGTGATACCACACGAAATGCTTGAACAATACGCATAGTGAAGCAATACGGACGCAAAGCATTCCACCAAGCGCTGCCGTTTTGAACACCACAATCGAAAACAAACTAGAAACAATACACTCCAGCACAATGGGCCCGTTCGCTGATAATGAATGACGCGCACAAGTTACCTGTCTAACATGTAAGGGTTATGTCAATGTAAATAAATAAGGTTGTGTAGTCAAGAGCAGCGCAGGCATGCGCGAGTAGCATTGATGCAGCTTTGAAGCTCTTACGCGAAGCCGGCCTGTCTGTGCCTGCAAGCACACGGCGCAAGGACTGTCTCGTTGAAGATATGTTGGCATTGTAGTTCCTATCAGCCGCCACACGCTTATATGTAGGCCGCGTGTGTGCACATGGGGAGCGCGCTTAGCCTTCAACATGGCGGAACTGCGCCGGCGGCCGCTAGATAGCAGCAGATTTTGCATAAGGTCTGTAAAAAAAATTATGTCAGCTTCGCGCTGGTGGTGCCAAGCCTGAAGTAAGGGCTGAGCTGGGTGGCCTTCCTTGTTTCTGTTTATTTTTTTCTTTGTTTCTTCTTGTCTTTCTTTTTTAGATGTGAAGCATCTTATAGCGGAGTTCAATCCGGTGGTGGTGGTGGTGGTGTGCGGCGTGACCACCCTTACTGCGCATACGCAAACCCTCTCCACTTCCCCTCTCCACTCCCCCTCTCCCCTTTCCCTCTCCACATCAAATCTCCCATTGCCTCCCCCCTTACCTTCCACCCTCATGTCCCTTTCCCATCCCCCTCTCTACTTCCCCTCTCCAATCCTCGTCTCCCCTCTCCCCTCCCCACATCACCGTTCCCCTTCCCTTCTCCCTTCCCTTTCCCCATACCCTCTCTACTTCCCCTCTCCCCTTTCCCCCTCACCACTCCACCTCTGAAACGCGGGCTCTACATGCCGAAACACTGCTTCGCATCGCCTCATGGTACCCTTTAGCGGGAGATGGTGTGATTTTTTTTTCGCTTTGTTTTTTCTATATCTTTCTCGCATCTGTTTCTTTCTTTTCGCTCTATTTCTTTATCTGCCTTCCCTTTCTCTCTATATTTATTATTCGCTTCCTCTTTCTTTATCTTTCGTGCTCTTGGTGTAGTTCTCAATCGTGCGCCTAAAGCAGGTGCACTACCGCGAACCCTGAGGAAGTGCATAGTCGAGGCAACGCAGCTATTCCCTTCATTCGCGCGCTTGCCGGGACGGCTTTGCCTTCTCTTGCGCGGTGGGGGTATCACCTGGATGATTCAGAAGTGTTGTTCGCGATTTAAATAAGATATTGCAATTAATCCTACGTTATCTTTCTTGCATTTGTATTATTTTAGACAGGTTAGTTCATTTTGCACTGCTTTAGAACAATCTAGCCTTGTTTTAGGCCTCTATTGACCACTGCCTTACCATGCGACATGAGACAGTGGACGGAAGACCAGCCTGGCGCCTCAAGATTTCGCCTTAGGGTCGTCTTACGCGAAGACCCAAGGAAGGGTGTGGCTTTTAGGGGCGCAGCTCCATAAAGCGGCACCCGTTCGTCCCAGTCGTAGTGCGTAACCAGTCTTAACGCTAGTACCAGACCTTGACCTCCAAGGTGGTGCCGGTGGGAGTTGTCTCCTGTGCGTTGTTGAACAATAAAAAATTCGCAGCGTTCGTGTTAACTAAAAGCCGAATTCTTCTGTCTCTCACTCCCCATTAGCAGCCATTGGCATGTCCCAGTAGGAAACGCTAGTAGAAGTGTAAGTGTTAGCTAAAAGCCGACTTCTTCTGTCTCTCATTCCCATTAGCAGCCATTCTTTACCTCCAAGTTAGTGCCTGGTGAGATTTCTCCTGTGCGTGATTAAACAATAAAAATTTTGTTCAAAGCATAGAGAAAAAAGAAAGTTAAGAGTGGACACTCCCATAGACCCCAGCGGCCCAATCGACCCTAGCGCACCTGGTGGTTGGTGAGAGCAAGTGGCCTGTGCTTCCTGTTTCGGTTTCACTGGCGCGAATCTTGAATAACTATGCGTAACCGACGTTTTGCTATGGCGAAAGTTAATGATTTCAGACCACATTTCTTTGCCCAAATGGCAAAGCTATTGTTTGTCGTTGTGATTTAGCGATTCCCTATTTTGTCTAGTTTAATGGCTCGTGCCAAGTGAGGTCGTGACGTAATTTTTATTTCGGTTAAGTTATAATAGAAAGAGATGCAGGTAATCATAATTCACTACGGCTTTATTCATCGCGCTTGTGTTTTTTTTTCTTTTGGAACAAGCGGTCAATCTATGTATCAATCAAAGAGACAGAGTATCCGCAATGTTTTTCTTCCAAAGCAAGGTAAAGGTTGAGCATATAAAAAGCGCGAAATGAGAACAATATGGTACAGAAATGCAAGGTAGACAACAAATGGATCTCGGCTTACAAATAAATTGTAACAAACATTGTAACAAATACACAGAGAACACAGGCAACGCACACATCGCTAGAGTTGGCAGAAGCTGGTGAATTATGATAAACTGGGGCGTAAGGATCTCTGGCAAAAGCACAGCGCACAAGGTTGGAGGAGGAAGATGTGAAATATACATAGCAATGAAGTCGCGAGTCACGACTGGGATTAACGGAAATAATGCACAGAAAAAAAGAGCGCACAGAAACCACACGACACAATATACCAGAAAAGCCAGGATTTATTCGTGCTCCGAGGCTTCGGGAAGCGCGTCGTGAAGCATGCGAGGCCCAGCGAACGCTCCTCAAGGTTTCGCACCGAGTTCAGCGCACAGACGCTCGCGTCGGTGCGCTGAACTCGGTGCGAAAGCGCGTCGCCTCGGCTTGACGCATACGTTGCACAATGTTCACGTCTAGCTGCCGCATAGAGCCCCAAACTGTTTTTTAGCGAACATCGCCGTTCTTACAACCTTCAGAAAAAGGTTACAACTGCTCGAATAAGACACCACGTAAGAAACATAGAAAAACGCAAGAACACGAAGCGCAACGTGTGTGTGCGTGTGTGTGTGCGTGTTTCTATGTTTCTTACATGGTGTCTTATTCGCGCAGTTGTAACCTTTTTCTGAATAAATGGCCCAACTAGCCCAACAACATGTCATTCTACAAGCTTCGCTTGAAAACATGCCTCACCGGTTGTCTCACTCACGAAAACACCGACGCAGCCGACGTGGACGAAACCTTCCCGCTGTCATGCATGGGCTCGTCGCTCGTCGCTGGGAGATTGTGTTTATGACAGTACGGCTGAATAAAAATAACCACGTAAGGTGTGTTGAATAAATTGTTTTTATGTATAAAGACCATGCCAAATTTGGGCATATAATTATTATTTTGTAAAAACAATTCTGTTGGATTGACGACAACTTTTTTTTTTTCGCGCTTGAGTCCTCTGGCGTTTGGTGAGAGCATTAGTTCGTTACGTAGTCGTGACGTACTTCCTGAGGCCAGATTTCGCGGAGTGCCCTCTCTTAAATTATTTTTCTTTCTCTATGTTCAAAGCGCGGTTGATTGATGAAATAAACCAATGAAAGACGCCAGATGTTTTTTAAAAGCAAAACGAAAAGACGCCAGATGTTTCTCCTCTCCTACGGTCACAAGAAATAGCAGATGACCTACGAATACGCATACCCGTATTCCCAAAAGGCGACAATGGCAAAAGTATCGCCTTTGGTGCGCGCTGATTGGCTATTGAGCAAACCGGAAAAGTTAGGGCGCCATCTGGTAATTCCGCCGACGTCAATATTGCGTCATGGTGCTCGACGGTGCTCTCGACATATTTGCAATAAACGAAGGCACCGTTAACCATCGGTTCGTGGTGAAGTCTAGCATTTCAGTGACGTAGGCGGTAGCTTCTAGTATTCAATCGTCGGTGGATGTATGCAGCATTTTTTACTCTGAAGCTTTCATCGAGCATTACCTTGGGGTGTTATCAGCACTCGTTCAATGCCAGCGCGTGTTTCTTCGTGGTTTGAACGTCCCAGGAACATGAACCGTGCGTTGCTCGCGTGGCTTATCGCAAGCCGGCAACATGTTGAGATCTTGAGACGATGTCGCTGCGGCGGCACGCTACAGCTGAACTCTCCGAGTACGCCGTGTTAAACTCTCAACGAAAATACGTTTCACGCAAAGTTGCATTCTTTAAATATTATACTGTGCATTAAGTAATCGAACAAAAAAACGTTGAAAGCACCTTCAACACGTCTTATACGCCAAGTAGCCACAGCCAAGCCAGCCAAGCCTGGCCACTGCGTAGAAGCAGCAGCACACGCTCGAAAACGCCGCACTCGGGTTGCTCTGCGCTTTTACAGTGCGCTCACTCCTGTGTTGTGAGACATTCGTACTACCAACGGCCAGTTGCAACAATGACGTCGCAGGCAAGTCTTTTTTAGGGGCGAAGCTCCTTAAGGCGGCACCCGTTCGTCCCTCGTAGTCGTAGTCGTAGTGCGTAACCAGTCTTACTCTTTGACCTCCAAGGTGGTGCCGGTGGGAGATTTTTCCTGTGCGTTGTTGAACAATCAAAAATTCGCAGCGTGCGCGTTAACTAAAAGCCGAATTCTTCTGTCTCTGTAGAAGTGTAAGTGTTAGCTAAAAGCCGACTTCTTCTGTCTCTCATTCCCATTAGCAGCCATTGTTTACCTCCAAGGTAGTGCCTGGTGAGATTTCTCCTGTGCGTGAATAAACAATAAAAATTTTGTTCAAAACGCTGTTGATTGATGAAATAAACCAACGAAAGACGCCAGATGTTTTGTAAATGCAAAACGAAAGAACGCCAGATATTTCTAAAGCAAAACGAAAAGACGCCAGCTGCTTAACGAAAGACGCCAGATGTTTTCTAAAGCAATGGTTTTCTAAACAATTAAAATTCACAGCGTACATGTAAAATTTAAGTGAGCTGCAAGTCGTCATAACTCATCGAACCTTTAGTATAAACGCGCCCGATCTCACGTCGGTGATGATGTACTGGGCAGAATTCACGGAAGATTCACGGTTTACCGATGAACCTCCGCAGCTTCGCCCACTCATCATCATTCACTCCGTGGATATGCTGTGATTTTTTTTTACTTATTGAACGCATCAAATTCTACGTCACCAAACGCGATACTATCGCCTTTTGCGATCGTTTGAGAATACGGGCCCTGGAGCCGAAGCAGGCTTGATACTGGTCAATTGTTATAAAGCGAAGCCCCCAAAATTCCTCTGGTAATGATTGTAAGAATCTGCGAAAAACTTCATGAATATCTTATCAATCAGCGTCGCAGAACTAGCGTTTTGATTCCGTCAGTAGTACACAAAAGTCTTTTAGCTCAACTTGCATCGTTATAGTTTCGAAAGGAGCTCTGGAGTTTATTACGCTATCGCATAGTTGCAAAATTATTTCCCGAACCACTCTTGTCGTAAATCAAATATGGAGGGAAAAGTTAGAGCAGATGCTAAGAACGTTCTAAGCACAATTAAAACTCCATTAACAAAACTCGATTTTACAAAGTTTGCGAAACAGAAATCTCGGCCTTCAGCTTAAAACGCACGCAGACCTCCTTTGAGCGTTGTTCGTTTATTCATACGGCTGGTTATTTCTGGGCACCTCGGTCCATCTCAGAGCGCGCTGAAGCGCTCTCAACTCCTACCTCGGAGCCTTACCGATTTTCCTGACGTGACTGACATGCATAAAAGTACTTAGAAGTGCGAAACACAAAAAATGCACAAGAACTAGACAAGACTTGCTTTTGCTGTTGCCTTTTGGGGTAGAGGAAAACTTGGCCACTTTCCATAAGCAAACTTTAGTTTGAAGTGAGCGCTCGTCTTGTCTAGTTCTTCTCGTGTATTATGTGTGTTTTGTGCTTCCAAGTATATTCATGGATCAGTACAAACTTGCCCAACTTTCATTTCTTCTAGACCGAGATGTGATCACGTGACTCCTCCAACTTTTGTGTTGGCATGACACCAGCCACTGTTGCATGCGTGGAGCGTCCGGAGTTCGGTGAGCCTGCGCGCCTTGTTCGTATGGAATGGAGGATGTGGCGACGTGCATCCTCTTCCGGCCTCCAATTGCTCTGACACGGACGTGCTCTGCTCCTTTTCTTCTGACATTGTCTCCATGGAAACAAATCAATGCCGTTAAGTTGGTTACAGTTTCCTTGAATTGGAATGCTATTTCGGCTATTTACAGCTCAATATCCTCATCCCCATCTGCACCCAGTGCAGCACAAAGGCCTCTCCCATGATTCTCCACTTAATCTGCTCTTGTGCTTGCTGCGGCCGCGTCATGTCCGTAAACTTCTTAATCTCACCTTTTTCATCTCTTGTGGAGTTATCACTATTTTATTCTTTGCTGTGAAATCAATCCCCATGGCATGACAACTGCTATCCTTACAAAATGCCTCGTAAGACCCTCAGCTACTTCATTTGGCCGAATATCAAATGCAGTGTTGCACATTCATCGTGATGCTGTTTTCCGATGTTCCTATGCGCCTCAAGAGCCTGAGCTGAACTATTATCTGCCAGATTATATGTGGTTGCCTGCTTTGTTCATGGCATCAATACCACAATATCGTGCTTGACACAACAACAGCAGACCTCAACGAGGTCACGTACTGGGGGCTCACCTTGCAAAGTAGTGTATTCTGAAGCGTGCACCCACAGCATAGAATACAGCATAGTTGTCGCCGCTGATTTTAGACATAGTCTGCCTGCACTGACCAACACATGCAAAACAAGGCACCGCGCTCAGCAGGCTGAATAGACTCTAGCACTCAGAGTTTGCCTTGGTCTGCCAAAACATGCATCAACACAAGCGACTATCGTCATCGCCAAGGACCATCCGATACAAATATACATGGCGGTGGAAATCTTCAAAGCTCACATTAGCCATTTTTCTCGAGCCCATTGCCACAACCTTGCAATACTGCCTTCACAAAGAACACGAGAATGGCAGTGCGCGAGGATCTCGCACTATTCCGCGAACCTCCCGACAGGCTTCACCCGCGCATCTAGACTTGCATTTCTCCTACATTGCCGGAATCAGAAAGAAAAATCTCAGCTGTCATCGCCTGTCCTGAAAATGCTGTCTCTCCTTGTAATGCAAAAGAGGTATGCTGACCACGTACATATTCACACTGATGGTTCCACAACCACTCGGTGTTCGTCCAGAGATGATCGAGATCGTCCCAGCGAGAGGTATCACCTTAAACTTCAAGACAGACATCCAAACGACATCGACGGCGGCGGAGCTTGCAGCTCTTCGCGCTGCGCTGTATATTGCCAGTTGCGAATGAAGTCATCATGCGATGGCGTCACCATATGACGTCACAACACCAATCAATCGACTATGGCTACAATCGACTAAAAATAAAAAAAAGTTGGTACGCAACGTAGTTAGTACGCAAGTACGCAACGGCACAAGGAACGGTGTGACCTTTAATTAACGACCACCTTGCTCAATGAAAACGAGAGAACTGGCAAATAAGCGTCACGCTGTGGTGTTTCCTAAGTCGGAGCGTTAAGCCAGCTTGTGTTTAAAGAAAAGCTAGATGATCCACACTGCTCCGTACTCTAGTTAGACCTGCGCGCCGCCGCCACCTGTGTTGCTCTCGCCACTCTGTGCCGCCGCCAAAATCGCGAAAGTGATGCCCACGCCGCCGCGTAATAATTACTAAGCGCCGCCGTTGGTCTTTACTTTACTGTGAATCCGAACGGGTAATCTGAACATAAACAACATCACTTCACGGGAAGTTGTCGTAACTTTGTCTCCTCCAGAAGTGTCACGAGTGTTGGGCGGGAGGCTCAGCACTGGAAAATCTCGCGCTGGAAAATCTGACGTGCCATGTATTATCTGCAGCAGCGTCCTCTTTTATAGCGAAAGCTGTTATGAGATCAAAAGAAGGGCCGTTTTTGGTGCCGTAGTTGTCCGCCGCTGCCGGTGTCCGTAACCACTATCGCGCGAAATCAGAAAAATATCCAGGATGGAACGCAGTTCGAACCTGGGCACTCTGCGTGGGACTTCAGTACTGCCCATCAAAGCCATGCCGGTGCTTGAAACTGCTTTGCAAAAGACCCCATACAGGCCTCATGTCGGGAAGGAACCACATTACCATATGTAATGTACTGTGGTAGAAGAGTAAAATAAGCACCAAGCGTCGCACAACGCGAATTCTGCAACCAGGCGTCACACAATATGACTTGCGCAACGAGTGGGTGGTTGAATGCTTCCAACTCATTATAAAGCGATCTGCCATAATTCTTCAAGGTCATCAGCCACAGCATGAACAAAGGGCACATATTTCTTACAGGTATTTAGCGGGTACCACGGTTCTCCGCAGAATGACGAAAAAGTGCATAGTGGGTGCTTCCCTACTTCACAAAAATAATGATGATTTATAGCGTAGTGGCTTCCTCGCATGTGCACTTCTATTGGTTGCCAAGGAAGTCCATAACGCTCCCATGATCCAGTTCCTCAGGGTCTCAATAAAGTTAATACCCTCTCTCTCTCTCTCTCTTTGACGTTAACATGGGTTATAAAGCGTAGTGAGGGAGTTAAATAACGACCGGGCGTCACACAATGCGAATTACGTGACTAGTGGGTCGTTTAGAGCTTCCAAACCATTACAAAGGCCTTAGCCATAATTCTTCATCGTTATCAATCGTCGCATCAACAAATTGCACATAATGCCTTACAGATTGTACCTCGCTTCACGGCAGAATGACGAAAAATGTCGTGGCGGGTGCTTCCCAACTCCCCAAAAATTATGATTTGTGGCGTAGTAGGTACGTTGCTAATATACACTCTAAAACCTGAAACTCGTGCAGTGAGAGTTATAGAGCTGTGTTACTCCCACCGATCTCATTCTACTCTCTCTCAGGGAGGCGCTTTACTCTCTTTTGGCCAGGAGGAGTGAAAAGGCCTTTCACTCCTCCTGGCGAAAGAGAGTAAAGTGCCTGTTTCACTCCTCGAAACCGCGAGAGAGTTCAGAGCCTGTTTTACTCCTCCACAATATGATAGCTTTTTTCAGAGCTTGTATTACTCGACCACCTCTCCCAAATGGATGAGCTGCGAAGATAAATCCACCCAGTTTTGTATCTCCGACTGTGGCTCAATCGAGAGAGGAAACATTATACTAAAAAAATGGCTGCGGCTTAGCTCGGCTAGGCAGTGGTACAGACAGACGAGCCGACGAACGCGTTGGCTGTATAGGCTCGTGCACAACTGCAGAGCCACTACTAGTTCGTGCGGCTTGTCACGGGGTCTGTTCTTCGCTCCAAGGCCACGCGGTGATACACAACGTAACCCGCTCAACTAGGCCAGCAAAGCTTTTGCTTTAAAAATATAAACTATATATTACAAGCCTGCGGGAGAGAACCCAAGTCTTGTGTCCTGGCGACACGGGCCCGTTGAACCAATGCCTTGAAGCTGTCTGTAGCAGACAGCTTGACAGCTGTAGCAGACAGCTGTAGCAGACAGCGTAATTGTACGGAGCATTCACGGTTTACCCGATTATCTCCGTGACAGCTCCTCAATCATCATTCACTTCGTGGATATGGCGTGATCTTTTTTTTCTGTTTGTTTCTATTTATTTCTCCATCTCTCTCTATCATTCTTAGTCTTTCGTCTCTTTTTTCTATCACTCACTCTATTTATTTCTCTGTATTTCTCTCTTTCTCATTCTTTCTGTTTTTTTGGCTTTACTGTCTCCCCTCTTCCTATTCCTCCTCCTGACCATCACACCTCTTCTGCTCACGCTCACTTCCCTTTCCAACACCATTGCTATACTATGCTATACAATACTATGCTATGCTCTGCTAGCATGTCTTGACAGCCGAATAGTTAAGACGCTCACCTTCGGGTCGAGAATACGCGAGTTCCAATCCTGCCTCGTGAAGAATTTTATTCAGCCAAACATTCTCTCTTTCTATTTCTTTCTATCTTTCTATTTCTCTCTCTCTCTCTCTTTCTTTCTTTGTTTCTTTATTTGAAGTCTCTCTATATTCGTTCTCTCACGCATTAGGGTCATTACGGGCCTCGCCGGGGAAAACAGCGCACGTTTTTTGGGAGCGAGCTAGAACAGGACCAATGGAATGACAACGAAGGGGGTGCGTGCTGGTTCATGATGTTGATAGTTTTGAGACACGACAGACATTTTACGCCGAGCTAGAACAGCTTTGCTGTTAAAACAGCGAACATGCTTCTACGGTTTCCACTTCCAACACGACGCGCAGAACATCAGTTTTCGGTGCCCCTCAGCACCTCACTGCCGTCCGGGCCTCTTTCGCAAGTGTCGCGACACTTGGCGGCGCCACTTCCCACCGATTGTTTTGTGCCTTTGTATCGTGATTCAGACATCGCGCGAGCGCTGTTATCAACTGATGCCCTTTGGACTCGCTTTGGGATGAACGCGTGTCGTTCGCTCGGAGGAAGAAGAGCGGGAATTGAACGCACCCTAAGGCGCACGGAATAGCGAGTGGGCGCGAAAACTACCTGCAGCTGCAGAAATTTTATGATCACCGTACCAGAGAGAATAGAAAGTGAAGCATGGCCGACAGTACGGAACTGCGGCCAGTGCTGCAGCCAAAGCCACTGCACAATCCAGGGTGACTCCACAATAGTGGCAGCAGACATTGGCCGAATCAATCACAGCACTAGTTCTCCACGACTTGAAACGAGAAAGACCAGGCCATTTTTGCGATACTTCGATCTTTTCTCGACACCATGCTCACCCTTTTGAATAAGCTAAATACTCCGACAGCCCGAACTGCAACTACTGGAGGTTCTTAATCTAGACTTTTCAGTACTTCAGTAATCACCATAGCTCGTCGACAGCCCCCTAAAGGGCACGAATCTCCAATCAGATGTGAGAGCGCTGAAGTCGTGTAGTGCAGAGACGCTCCCGCCGTGGTGACGGAATGTACCCCCTTGTACTTGAAGTGCCCTCCTTCTTTACCTTTTATCTTCCTAACCCCATTTCCTTATCGCCATTGCGGGGTAACAAACCGGACACTCGTCTGGTTTAGCTCCCTGCATATCCTCTTCTTGCGTTCTCACTCTGATATTGCTTTCCCTGCGAGGCTGTTGGTTTTCTAAATTTCATATTTTTTATTTTCTCATCTTCATTCGAAATTTTAGTACATTTCGTTCTTTTATATTATTTACCAATTTTCGCCTGCGATACTTACGTCGTGCAGGCGGGGCATAGATATTTTTTATGTATATTGCATTTGTTGTTCGCCCAACTCCATTTTAATGTAATGTCTGGCTATTGCGTTCCCTTTGCCAGGCTATTGTTTTTCCTTGTAGTGCTATTGCTTTCGCATGTTTCGCATTTTATTTCCCGTCGTTTCACCATTCCCCTAGTATCGCAATGCCATATCGTTGCTATCACACCATACCAAACCATTCTCCAAAAAAAATCATTGGTTAAAAAAAAAAAAACGCCAGGCCTGCGCTGAAACCGCAGCACAATCACAGCGAAAGCTGCAGAGCGGCGTTTGTAGAGTCCGTTGTAAGCTCTCTTGGGACTACTAATACAAGTACACTAGCAAGGTACCCACTACGCCATAATTCAAAATTTTTGTGAAGTTGGGAAATATCTAGTAAACCAATATTCGTCATTCTACGGAGAAGCGAGGCACCAGCTACTTGTCTGTAAGGCATTATATGCACTTTGTTGAGGCGGCGACTTATGACAATGAAGAATTATTGCTCAGCCCTTTGTATTGGGTTGGAAGCGTTAAACGGCCCACCAGTTATGTGATTAGCATTGGGTGACGCCCGGTCGCTATTTCCCTCTCCCGTCATGCTGTATAAGATAAATTCACGTGGGAGAGAGGGGGGAGGGCGAAGAACATCACTGAGACCCCGAGAAAATAGATCATGCGCTTATGGGCTTCCTTGGCAACCAATACAAGTTCACTTGCGAGGAACCCAGTACGCTATAAATCATTCTAATTTTTTAGAAGTAGGGAAGAAGACACTGTGCCATTTATCGTCATTTTACGGAGAGCCGTGGTACCTGCTATAGGCATGTAAGGCTTTATGCGCACTTTGTTGATGCTGTGCCTGATGACGATGAAGAATTATGGCACAGCCCTTTGTAATGGGTTGGAAGCATTCAACAACCTACTCGTTCCGCAATTCGCATTGTGTGACACCTGGTCACAGAATTCGCGTTGTGCGACGCTTGGTGCTTATTGTACTTTTCTACCACGCTATATTGCATATGTTAATGTGGTTTCTTCCCGACATGAAGCCTGTATAGGCCCTTCTGGCAAAGGAGTTTCCAGAACCGGCATGGCTCAGAGGTTTAATACTGGACTCCCACGCAGAGGGCCCAGGTTCGAACCTCGTTCCATCCTGGAATTTCTTATTATTTCGTTTCTTTTTTCTTATTTCGAGCGATAGTGGTTACGGACACCGGCGGCGGCGGACAACTACGGCGCCAAAAACAGCCACTGAAATGATCTCATAACTGCTTTCGCTGTAAAAACAAAATCAAAGAACTACGGGCTCGCTTTACAGCGGACGGCCCCGTGTGGTAGGAGACGCAGGGAGTCACTCCACGGACCGCACTTTAAAAGAAAAAGAAATATCTAAGAGCGTCTGATTCGCGATTGTCGACACTTGCACAACAACGCTCCCAATTTTCTTTCAATGTGAAAACTGCCATCGAGACGCGCATGACAAATTGGCCCTTTTCTGTACCCACTCGTGATGTGGAAGAAAAAAAAAATCACAGCATATCCACGGAGTGAATGATGATGAGTGGGCGAAGCTGCGGAGGTTCATCGGTAAACCGTGAATCTTCCGTGAATTCTCCACAGTACATCATCACCGACGTGAGATCGGGCACGTTTGTACTAAAGGTTCGATGAGTTATGACGACTTGCAGCTCACTTTAATTTTACATGTACGCTGTGAATTTTCATTGTTTAGAAAACCATTGCTTTAGAAAACATCTGGCGTCTTTTGTTAAGCAGCTGGCGTCTTTTCGTTTTGCTTTAGAAACATCTGGCGTTCTTTCGTTTTGCTTTTAGAAAACATTGGCGTCTTTCGTTGGTTTATTTCATCAATCAACGGCGTTTTGAACAAAATTTTTATTGTTTAATCACGCACGAGGGAAATCTCACCAGGCGTATTACCTTGGAGGTAAACAATGGCTGCTAATGGTAATAAGAGACAGAAGAAGTCGGCTTTTAGCTAACACTTACACTTCTACTTCTACTAACGTTTCCTGCTGGAACATGCCAATGGCTGCTAATGGGGAATGAGAGACAGACGAATTCGGCTTTTAGTTAACGCGCACGCTGCGAATTTTTTATTGTTCAACAACGCACAGGAAAAATCTCCCACCGGTACCACCTTGGAGGTCAAGATCTGGTACTAGCGTTACGACTGGTTACCCACTACTACGAGGGACGAACGGGTGCCGCCTTAAAGAGCTTCGCCCCTAAAAAAAGAACACTGAGCACATCGGGCACACCTTGCATCAGGCGCCCCCGTGTCGCAGGAAACGCAGGGGGTCACTCGCCGCGGTGCAGCTTAAAAGAAAAAAAAAGACAGACAGACAGAAAGACAGACCAAAATTTCTGCGTTTAAGTTCCCAAAGAAAGACTGTCGTCTTTAAAAAATATCCAAGAGCATCTAATCCTCCATTAGAGAGTATGAGAATTGGGGACACAAGACACTGGGTCACCAAGCTGCGTTGAGTAGGCTGCTCTTGCGTTCGGAGGATCAGCAGAGCTTGAGAACTGGGTTAAACGCAAGCTGCTTTGCGCAAACGCACGGGTCGCCACACGTGGTGAAATTAAGATCATGCGAGACGCGGGACATACAGCGTCGTGGCCCGCGCAGCGTCTGCATAGTCTCGCGGTGACCCAAGACGTCTTGGGGACCCACGATAGTTTTCGATTTTTGGGTCTTGGACCAACGCGAGCACAAGCGCCCAAGAGTGGCTTTGGTTCTGCGCATGCGCCCTGGCGGCACGCAAGCGCCTTGGTCACCAAGCTTTTTGGGGCTCCAGTTCTCGAACTATATATTGTCGACGATTGCAGCGCGTTGGTCAAGCACAAATACGTAACAACTGCGACAGTTTTTCACGCTTGCGCTGCGCATGCTTGTGCGTTCTTTTCGGGTGTCCTTCTTTTCGGGTGTCCTTCTCGGGTATCCAGCTGCTTCTCGTTCTTCGCGTGACATCCCAATTTCTTGCTATCACGTTCATTGTTTCGCCCTTGCGGCGAAACTGACTTTTCTGCATGCCCATCTCCAGGACTTGCTGTGGTGTCTCGTATCGAGAGTACTCCCAATGCGCGACGGACTGGGGACGTGGGAGACGGTTTGTTATAGAGTCTATTTGCGACCAAGTTTGAAACACCAACGTGGCTCTGTGGTAAAATATTCGACTGCCACGAAGAGTGCACGGGTTCGATTCCCGTCGGTACGCCGCTTATTTTTTTTTCAAGCGCTCGTATAGCGTTGTATGGAGTCTTCCGAAAAAGTTTCGAGCTTTGGCGTGACTCATTTTGGCGAGCCAGATGGTTACTTGTACTGGGTAACTTAACGAACCTTAGACAATGTTAGTTCCCCAGAGTCGGTAAAATCTACGCTGACACGTGTTTGTAATGTTCTCCTTGGTTGCCAATCGAATTATGCGGAAATAAGAAAAAAAAAGCTGGTGTGCTCTGAGGTAGATTGCCTGCTGGCCGCGCAAAATGCGTGGCTTTTATACCAGCTCAAACACATTTTCTTGTTTCTCAAAGTGCGCTATAGCTGCGACGGACACTGGCGCCTACGCACAACTACGCCCCAAAATAATCTATTTTTGTGATCTCATAAACGCTTTCACGGTAAAAAAAAGTGCATCCATGATACTGGCGTGCCGGTTTAATGAAAACGTCCTTAATACAGCCAGAGGTTCGACCCTGTAATGTCACACAGAAACAAACCCTCGGGCTTTAGCTTCCTCAATGTTCCATAGAATACACCCACGAAAGTTCACGCGTACTTGCTCAGAATACTAATAGCAGTGAAAGCCCGAATTCTGGAGCGCCGTAAGCATTCAAGGCTCATGCTTGTAGACTGTGAATATATCTGAACAGCATAGATAAGTTGATCTAGAAGAGTCTGGATGCGAGCTCGTTGGTGCGGATCCATCTTAAAAACACAGTGCTAATTTAAACATGGTCAGAAGAAACAGCAAACAGTGCCCGTCCTCGTTTGCTCCTTCTTCTGTCCATGTTTATATTAGCGCTGCGTTTTTAAGATGGATAGATAAGTTGCTTCGGCGACAAAAATCTGTAAAAGCAGAACACATTCTGCGAAAACTTTGCTGAAATATTTCGTGATCTTGAAGTATAATCCCTCTCGACAGGCCTACATGTAATGCCCACATGGGTCATGTGTCCACATAAGGGAGTTCCCGAGTTTGAATAAGTTTAAAAGGATACGAATGTGAAACATTCCGTTGAGAGATAACTTATTGTTTCAGAAATCTCTCGCCACTATTTTCACCATCATAGCATAATTAGCTGACTACGAAATGACAGCAAAACTGTCATTTCTTAAATTTCGCAGCGAGGCTTTAGCCCGCGAAAGTCATGTCACGTCACTGATTTCAGTCTTCTTGCGTATTCTGGCAACGTTGGTTTTTCTGGTACTTGCTACGTAAACTCTTTGGGCTCCTTACAACACAACGTAAGCAATTTCCGCCGATTAATGAGTGCGCAGTTCCTGGCAGACTCCGTCAAAATCTATGACGTCACGGCGAACTGGTGCGAAAACTTCGAGATGGGGTCGCCGCCAACGTTATCTTTTTGCGCGTCTTTTCGCTTACCAAGCACCTTCTCGCTGTATGAGTGGCGCTTTTGCTATTGTGCGATTGTATGAGCTTATACAAGGAAAACTGTTTCTTTCTTTAGTGTCCCTTGAACGCCAAACACACGTATCGATACTATCGGTATGCGCCTTGCGATCACGAACCTTGGAAAGACGATAAAAGACGCTATGCCGGTAACCCGAGAAAACAATGTTCTGTGCAAAGCCGCAATTGTAAACTATTCTGGGGCATTCAGCGCCAGCTTCGCCAACCATGCCGCTCAACCACCTGCGACTGATTTGAAAAAAAAAAAAAAACGAGAACGATATGTCAAAACCAGAAAAACCTTCCCTCAAGATATATTCTGCAAAAATCGGTTCTTTCTAAAGTAGGTTAGGCTACTACTTTGCCTACAGAAGAATCACAGTCTTTAGCCATAAAACGAGCTTTTTTTCTTTCAGTTTTTACGCTTCCGTGCTTTTTTAAACGCGTAACACTTTAGCGGCCGGGCTTGTCGTCCACCCACTGTCTCAGGCCGTATGGTCACGTCGTGGTCACACGAAGTCTAAAAGAAGGCTAACAATTCTCAAAACCAGTGCAACATAAACTAACCAGTTCTAGAATAATATAAACTACAGAAATAGCCCAGAATTAACCGCTCTAACTTACCTAAAATTGCGAAAAACATTTCTGAAACATCCCACTAATACCCGCGCGCGCAAGAGAGACTGCCACCGCCTCGGTAAGCGCGCGATTGCCAAGGCGGTCCGAAGCGCGTAATTGCTAATGGACTTCCTCTGTTGCCCCGTGCTACTCACTTCCTCAGGTTTCACGTTAGTTAAGCTACTTTAAGGGCAGAATTTAGAACTACACAAGGCCTACACAAGAACATTTTCATACCGGCTTTGACGTGAAGGATATCGTTCCTAACTAGGAAACATTTACTAGGAAGATAACGTTTAGTAAAACGTACCTTACTGTATTAGTCACTCTTGATGAAGTTGTACTCTGCGCAAAAACGAGTTTGAGACGAACACAATGTAAAATAGTGTACACAGCGGGAAAAAAGTTGCAAGACAGGTAGTTTTGAGTCTTTTGACTGATGTTTAACTGTAAATTTAACATCGGGGTGGCAGTAGTAAATATATTTGGTACAAGGAATTTATTAGCAACGTCCATTTGCTACAGGCTGGGATAATTTGATCAAGTTACTTTTTGTTTTGGCAAGAAAAAAAAATCAGTTTCGCCGCAAGGGCAAAACAATGAGTGCCCTAGCAACAAATTGGAATATTATACGACGTAAGGCTGGTAGCTAATCTCTCGCATCCGATCTCGCGTAACTCTACAAAACGCTGGTGTAAGGAAATACGGCAGCTCCATGGAGCGAAGCGAGTTTCGCCCTACTTGTCGCCTCGACATGACGTAAGTGTCTTGAGAGCACCGCACGTAGAAGACTATACGAGCCGGCTGCGATGTTCGCCGAGGTAGCGCTCAGAACCACGATTTCGTTTATCAAACTTTGCAGTTGCTGATGGAGCGATGCAGCTCCTCCTCCCCCCCCCCCCCCCCACATCCAGCCACCGACAAAACACGAGCGGGGAGTTTCCCCTCTGTATGAGGAGCCATCGATGGCAGGCATAGCATGTGGGGTGATATTATCGCACGCGCCCTTCGTGCGACGGAGATGGTCGGCTCGTTTGATGTTTCCTTGAGCCGCCTTCGTCGCCAGCGCTTTCGTGGTTTTACTCACGCGTAGCCAGTGCTGGGCAGTATTGAAGATACATGTACCTTAGATACTATCTCAGATACTCTATGGGTATCTTGTATCTGTATCGCGATAAGTCTCGAAAGACGAGTATCTGTATCTCTATTTCGGATACATTCAATAATGTATCGCGTATCTTAAGATACACGATACTTCTATCGCAACACAACCGGGCGAAACAATAATCACTGGCCAAGCTCCGCCTCTCAAGCTGGTACTGGTGCCACTAAGCCATCTGAACAAGTCTAAGGGCTGTGACGCAATTTTATTTTTCCGCCAGAGTCCTCCAGTGAGGGCAGAAGATGAGGAAGACAAGCACGCGGACGTCTACGCCCAGCCCACGTACCTTTTGTTTTGTCGATTTTTTTCTTTTTAGTTGCGCCAGTGCCGCGACACTTCCTATTAGCCACTGTCCTGCGCCGCGTACTCCAGTGCGTGCAGCGTCTATCGCGCAAATTCTGATGTTGCTACAGTGTCGTTATTGAAGATTCTCTTGCGTCTTGCTCCGTAACGAAATGTGATGCGTGCAAGAATGGGGCTGCTTTGTGTCTCGTGGATTTTACATATCAGCGATTCGAAGGATCTCGTGTATGTAAAGCTTGACTTGCATGCAATGAGTTAACTTATATGCAAATAAGATATGCAAACAACTATAGCACCACTAGTACTGATGCTAGATCTACTAGAGCAAGCGTTTACCTAACAGAAAATATCTTGGCGTACCGTATTTTTCACTTCCTGCGACATTTAGTCAAAGAATTTATGAAATCATAATTTGATTATTAGCACAAGTTCTTTTTTCTGTCATTTTGCATCCCATACATTACCTAGGTCTCTGTACTGTTTTTCTGGTCTGGTCACTGCAGTATGTCTTTTGGAACGCATTCCCAAAATAAGATCTCTGGTTTATTCTTCTGTCTGCTTTATATTTCTACTACTGTTTACCCATTTACACGTTGTCAAGGCGATTTTGAAAACAAATATATATTTATGTAGGCGTCCCTTGAGTTACAGCACAAAGCATTCTGCTTAACGCTTAGGAAAATAGCGAAACTGAGTTTGCATTATAGTAATGGAAATCATTAGGAGCCATCTTAAAGGGACACTAAAGGCAAATATTAAGTCGACGTTGATTGTTGAAATAGCGGTCCAAAAACCTCGTAGTGCTACTTTTATGCCAAGGAAGTGCTTATTTTGAAATAAAATCACGTTTTAGTGGTCCGCATCGCGTTAGCGCACATCAAATCACCCGCCTGAAATCCGGCTTTCATACGTCACTGCTGCCGTGCCCAACGTTGCCCGCCTTTACTGCGCGGCCGCCGACACTAGTAGCAGCAGAGCGAAAGTAGCGGGACGCACAGCAGCAACAACGGCCATCGAAGCCATCGAAGCTTGCCGCAATCGCCGCAATGGATGTGGACGGAGAACTTGACAACGAGACATTGGCTCGCGACGCTGGGCTCCAATTCAGCGACTTGAGCCCCGATGAACGCGGTATGCTGCTGAGGGCTCGTAGTGCTGGCGTCCTTGCATGCGGCATTTTGTCGAACTTCTGTCAGAGCGACTATCACGAGCGCGCAAAACACACGTGGCAGTGCGCGATCCCGAAACTACCGCTGAGACGCGACCGCGTGAGCGAAGCAGGGCGCCGGAAGAAGCGCAGTTCGGCGAAAACGGAACCTTTGAACCACGCTCGCCGTTCCCCATGGCAACGCCACAGAGGTTCTTTTTTCCATGAATCAAACGTAAACGAAGAAACAACATTTTATTACGTCTTTTGGTGCACGGAAGGATCTTTTTTTATAGCTGCTAGTTTGATTACTAGTGATGTATTGTAGGCAGACTCTCATACGTCATCGGGATCACTTCGAAAATGTCCCACTCGTGGCGCTCATCATCTGATACATTTCGCTTAATTTCTCGGTAAGTAGGGCACTTCTGTTGATAATATTGCCGTTTTAGAAGTTGTCATCCACTGAGCTTTCACTCTGACATAAATTGTTATTTGCCTTTAGTGTCCCTTTAAAGATGTTAGGAAGGGGAATCTAGAAACGTTGTTTTACTGAATGCTCCGTTTTATTCATGAGCGTCCCAACAAGCCGTTTCAGGCTTGTTGGGACGCTCCTATTAAGGGACGCTCATTCCTATTAAGGGCGCCGTCTGTATTGTGTTTCTGTACTCATTCAATGTGAATGTTTGATACAGAACCACCTCTCTATTTTACTTATATTAGTGTTCCTGTTTTAGGCCTTCTTAAATATTTTTCGCATTACTAATCGCCACCTAATGGTATCTATAAGCGGCAATAGCGCGAATAATGGCGGTGTCCTCCGACGCTTTGTGGAACTATACAATACGTCTGAGACGTCTCTGTGTTGCACATGTTCTCTCGTTGAAGAAAAATTGCTAAAATAATTACACGTTAGTGGGTATATCAACAAAGAATCCTTTACGCCAGCAGATAAGTAGAATATGAAAATTCATTGCTCTTTTACGTGATCTACGTATACATCAGGGGTCTCAAACTCAGCGTATAGCCAGCGGGCCACAGTCGCGAAATTTAGTTCGAAGCGCCGGGACAGTGAAGGTGGTGGGAGAGAGTTTGAACAAAATGACGTTGCAATTCGAAAGGAAGCCTTTCCCATGTCTCATATATAGGTCATTTCTGAAGGGAATTTGGAGTCAGGATTAGAGAAACATCGATACCGATGTGCACAACGAGTGAAATGTGGACGCGGATTGAGATATAGAGTTTTTGTTCCACGGTTATGTTTCAGCTCATCGTGACCACATGTTCCCCACGAAAGGAAAGCTTGAGACCAGTCATGTCTGTGTAGCTCACGAACGTACTTATCTAGAAAATAAAAGCAAATGGGACGAAGATGGTCATGTGTGCGGGCGGGGCAGCTAGCGAAAGGTCTCAAACCCCTAGTATACACCATGCGTCCTGTCCGGATATACGGTATTGTGCAAACTGTCTGTTACGGACAAGGCAAAAGTCGACACCGGTATTTGCGCTATCGTGCGAAGGCTTCTTATAGAAGTTATTGTGATTATATGGCAACCCGATAGCTGGTCGGCAAGCTGAGCAGCGACTCCCATTAACTGCAAAAATGACAAGCAAAAACCGCTGTCAAGCGAACTGTATAAAGAGTTGTCCTGTGAAGAAGCTAAATCAAATCGCAATAAATTGTTTTCGAAGGAAACTAATGTACTTTGAGCAAGAAGGGCAAAACTTTTAGATATTAACAGACATTTCATTAAAGTGAAACAAAATAGGTCAGAGTTAGGAAATTTTCAAGAAGACATTTTCGTGCATAGGCGTTCGCTGCTACATTATATGGATCTATAATAACAAATTAGAGAATGTATCGAAGTATCTTAAGATACAATTGCCAAGTATCGTATCGGATACAATTATTGCGGCAGTATCTTGTATCTGTATCTCCAATACTTCTTGCCTGAGTATCTTGTATCGTATCGCGATACAATTTCAAAGTATCTTTGCCCAGCCCTGCGCGTAGCACATACGACGCGCGTGGCGATGTTATCGATTTGGACTTTATACGGAACATGACGGCGACGGTAAAAACCCGCCGAGAGTGTTCATATAACCGCTATCCCAATGAAAAAATTAGCTTAGTTTGCACGTTAGGTGCAATGCTAAAGCCACAGCGGAGGAGAGTCGCCAGACGTAGGCTAATTACTCCACCTGTAGGGCAATTTCGAAATTTTTCGGCCAGCGTCGGGTAGTAGGGCGGTAACACGATTTTCTCATAAGACGTAGGGTAATGTCCATATTTGGCTCGTCATCAACCAACCAAAAATGGAGACGATTTGCGCCACATGTCTGAGGGTTACATTCCTAAAGAGATCCGAAAACTAAATATTTCTTTGAATGAAATTCGCATTGTCTTAATTCACATGTCACCAGCTTAGGGCAAATATGAAAGGTAATACGTCACACATCGTGCTAGCATTGTTTTTTCTCATGGATGCACTCTAAAAAAAGGGGAGCGAGAATGGAGCAACGGGCTCCGTTCCTCCTTCGGAGCAGCGACTTTCTCCTTTGCGGACGATTTAGTCATCGCGCCCTCTTGCGGCAAGCGCCAAGGGAGAAACTGTTCTCCTCAACCACGTGACCTGCGCGCGCGCGCATGCGCACGCTGAGTTACATCGTGATTCCGTGCTGCGGAGAGCGGCCGCCCTTTCGCCTCACTCGGCAGCCTCAGACCAGACTATCCAGTGCTACCGATCTCGGCCAGTCGCGTGCAATTACTTGCACCTAGGATTGATGCGAGCAACACACGAGTGACGTTCATTGCTTTTGTGCTATGTGTTGAGTAACGTGTGTGGCATTTTTATTTTCTTTTTTAATAGGCTAAGCGTGGGCGCGATGCGCCGCATACTTCCGTGTGCCTCGTGTTGTTTGTATACGTTTGCGCACGATCTGCTTGTCATAAATACAGTAAGTCCCGCTTCACAAAACAATCAAGATTGTTTTAATGAACACCTTAGACTGTACACCAATAATTCAATATTCTTCGGGGTTAACATACTTGGCAAGGGCACGCGTTTTTAGTTTTACACAGCACTTATAGCAATTATCAATACAACAAGCAATATAAAGAAGCATGACAGTTAAGTTTTACAACATTTTAGCAAACGTGATACCACTGACAGTGCATGCGTGAAAGTACGATAACGTATAATTGCTGGAGTTTGACGTGTCGAAACCGCCGTATGATTATGAGGCACGCCGTAGTGTGCGACTACGGATTAATGTCGATCAACTTGGGTTCTTTAACGTGCACCCGAACATAAATAAGCACATGGGTGTTCTTTGCCTTTCGCCCCCATTGAAGTGTGGCCGCCGTGGCCGCATTTTAACGTTAACCTGCATCATAATTGCACATGTCTGAAAAATAAATCAATGACTTCTGTTAATTAAGCCAAAATTCTCAATCACATGCGTTTCAGAATACAGATGCCATCACTAAGAATTAGGACGGCCTTATGCACGCGTGCAGTATCTATCTCTCGTTCTCAAGATTTTGCCTTGGCGTGCGAAACTCAACACAAAATGCGCTTTTAATGACAGCTGTGCACAGTAGGTAATCACTAACACTCTCACTCACCTTTGTGAAAAGAGTGTTCCAAATCCAACGCAAGACTAACCACCGCCACAACGACAACTACAGAGTTGTCGCACAATGACCGCAATTTCACACGCCAGGCGAATACCGTGAGGTAACAGTAGCAGAGCAGCATGTAGGTACAGCGTACTGAAATATTACAGAACACGTAGTGTGGGTAGCGTTCTTTTCCACAATTCGCGCGGTGTAGCGCGAGTTTCTCTACTCAAGTAAACGAGCTGCCGCGACGCGAAGAGCCACTGACATCGCTCTCGAAAGACCACCGTCCGGTGCGAGGCCATCTTGTCTTGTTTCTTCGCACGACCCGCGTTGTAACGTACGTATACACAAATGAGACGGCCGTACCGCATCAGAAGCATTATCATTGACGGTCTAGCAGTTGAACGAATCCATGGCCCATCGTGGTCACTTGTGGTCAACGCATAAATAGAATGTGAACAGATGTCAACGCCAAACGGCCAAACCACTCAACGAAGTCGACGCGACGAAGGCGACAGAATCTGAACTGCATGTTGCCGATGTTGCGCCCTTCCACAGTAACTATTGAAGATAAAGAAATCAGAGAGAGAAATTTCATCTGTGGCGGCTGTCGGCAGATGGCGCTACTTCAAAATGTCGTCGGAATGGTATGAACGGTTCTCAATATGGTCGTTTTCACACTAACTTAATCAACTCTGTAATTATATTCCTACATGCATATTGCCAGCCTCTTGAACCATTGCGCGTGTGCGCCGACGAGGAGAAGGAAGATCTCTCTCCGCTCGGGCTCTAAGCTGAACCGGCCAGCGTAACACGTAACATTGACGTCAGCGTAACATTCACGTAACAATATTGTTCATTATTATGCGGCTTTAGATTAACTTGAGCGCTTGGCTAAGCCATAGCTACTATTTAATAATGTCGGCGTATATTGTGACGCAGCCATGAAATTGTAAAGAGTTGAAGAAAAATGACGCATCTTTGTGCCACCATAGTCCACTGTAATTCAAGGGCCAGCACTTCATAGAGGGGTATGTGTAAACGTCTATACGTATGCGTCTGTAGTGAATTGTTCATGTTATAGGTTTTATACATGCGAATGAATTGTGTATGTGTTTAATTCAATCAATGTGCGTACTATGTGTCTGCGTAGTGAACGTGTGCGTATTAATAAAAGCTGTATCAACTTTCCGGTGTCCTTGAGTAATCCATTATTGGGCCTACCTCCCCGAAATGCCGTGTCTAGTATCAACGTACGCCGCCTCACTCAGAAACAACCTTTTTTTTAGTATTGTTTAATCCCTCTAGATGGCGCCAGCTACGACCCACTTCACGGCCGTGGCGCTCTCACAGCTCCACCTACTTATATGAAGTTGAACATCTGTCTATCGAAACTATGCTCTGCTGCGCGGAGATTGTTTTGATGCTACAGAATGTAGATTTTGGAGGCACAAACGCGTGGACAACGTCGCTACACCGTGTGACGCTTCGACAAATAAAGACAGCAAGCCTACCGTACAGTCTCCGGGTGACAGCCCCTTTGCAGTATCCGTCTCTTTTAAAGTGAACGCCGTCTCGCTGGCCGAGCGAAACGTACGAGTTCCGTCGTTCCGTTTCGCGAGGTTTTCATCACTACAGGTTTGTGTGCTTGATTTTATTGTCATATCGTTCGATATTAAGCTTAGTGGTACCGTTTTTTGTGATTGCCAGTGCCGCATACTCTTTATCAGTCGAGGATCCATGCACTCGCTAGGCCTAAATCTGGGGCTCGCATCACTGGCTTTGCGTCAGCCATCTTTATTTTGACGGTTTCTCCATTGAAAAGGGAGGAAAGTTCCTCCTTTTGAAGACGAACACTGGGGACATCGCCGTTTCACCCTTAAAGGAGAGAGGGTCACTCCATTTTTTAAGAGTGTGGTTTTTTCGCTCTACGTCGTCTTCTGTTCATTGAAGCCATAGCGCTGATAAGATAGGGACCACAGAAAGAGGACGGGACTAGCGCTACTCACAACTGAATCTTTATTTCGAAAAATATGTTGTATTTATGCAGCCATGAAAAAACAGCAACCATCACCACAAAACCGTATCACAAGCGCAAGTCTGCGTCATCCAGATACGCAATTTCTTGCTCTTATTGATTGCTCGTAGTTAAAAGAAATTGCGTATCTGGATGATGCTGACTTGCGCTTGTGATACGGTTTTGTGGTGATGGTTGCTGTTTTTTCATGGCTGCTTAAATACAACATGTTCTTTCACGGAAGATTCACGGTTTACCGATGAACCTCCGCAGCTTCGCCCACTCATCATCATTCACTCCGTGGATATGCTGTGATTTCTTTAGGAAAGTGTCCCATCAGTAACTGCGAATTGCGCGGGCGTGAGGTTCCCTGCGTCGATGGATGAACATCGAAAGAAATGAAAATACTTCTTTGAAGACATTACAGATGCGAATGGGGCTAAAGGAATTTTGTAGACTACGGACTGAATGAAGACGCCACTTGATGGTTTCTGGTTGGTCGGAATTTTAAGGAATATTTGTCAGGTACTTGATACGTTTCCTAGAAATATACAGGCGGGTTTGTTTGAAAACAATTGTTCTTGCTCGGATAAGGTTCAGCTCCAGCAGTGCTGGTACTCCCTCTCATTCGAAGTATGCTGAGCAGTGTAGGTCGTCTCCATATTTTATGGACGCGCAAACGTGACACATTCGTGGAGCGCTTGACTATCACTTTTCGCTGTTGGGAAGAAGGTACTTGACACATAGAGCATTTTGCAGTCGAGCGTGACATGTTAGTCACGTTCAGTCCGCTAGCGTATTACTACGTCGATGGTCATTTGGTTTGCAAGGGTCTTTTTTAACACGAAAATGTTTTATGCCGGGGTCCACTAAGACGTCAGTGACGTATTTCCGTCGCGGAAATCATGTCGAAAAAATTTGCACGATCAGATGACAAAGAAAAAAAGTTCCGTCAACGGGCATCGAACCCACGACCGCTCGGTCCGCAACAACAGATGCCGGGCACGCTATCCACTGCGCCACGGTCTTTTTTTTTTTTTTGCTTTATTGCCTGTTATTAGACACGTACATCAAACAATAAGGACATGAAAGAAAAGACAAAAGTTGTGTCGGTCCTACTGGACAGACACAAATTTAAAATTCCTTGAGCGCTGTCAAGGGTTCTACCCTCGACAACCACTCAGGTACAAACTCCTGAGCTTTCTGGAGTTCCACAAACTTAGTCATGCACTCACGAAAATACATCCGTGCGGGCCGTGCGTCAGGATCGCAATAAAACCCCGCCATGCGAGCCCGCCATAAACAGTGAAGGCCAATTAGCATAATCAAGTCAAAAGGGAGACCCTCTTCATCATTTACTGGCAGAAATCTTATACCATGTGGATCTAACGGCAAATCCTTCTTTATCGTCCTTTGAAGCACATCCCAAAAATAAACTCCTTCCCAGCAATGTAAGAAAACGTGGTCAATAGTTTCCGGTTTTTTACAGATGAGGCAATCTGGCCCCCAAGGTAAGAAAAGACCACGGTCTTCTTGAAATACCTTGACAGATAATGTACCTGTATGAAGCTTAAAAAAGAAAGACTTCGCGGCAGGAGCCACTTGCATTCTCTTCACCCTCTTAAGCACATCTTGCCCTTGGCCTCCAATGTATATGGCTCGGTATAGAGGTACAGGTAGAACAGCATCACATACATCTTTGTAGAGCTTTTTACGTGTCACTGAAAACAGATACTCATTAGAAAATCTAACAGATAAAAAGCGTACACTTAGAATAACCTCCTTAAGATACCCGCAGACAGCGCCTGTCATGCGATTCGTACCAACCACATATCCAGGTAAAGCCCGCATCAGTCTCAGTTGGCACACCGTACGAAGGAAAGGATCATTTGTGTTGCGGAAGAAAAGGAACCTGTTTACTACTTGGCGTATGAAAAGATGTGGTAATCCCAACCCTCCCTGTTTCACTCGTCTAAAAAGATTAGTTCGACTGCATCTCTCCCAATTCGACGCCCAAACGAAAACTGCGAATGAGCGATGGAGCTTCTGTATGTTTGCCCTTGAACAATGCAATACTTGCATAACATACCAAAGTTTTGCGGCAAAGAACAGATTGCAAACAGTCGCTCTCGAAAACATTGACAGGTGATTACCGTTCCATCTGTTGGCTTTCAGCTGAATTTCTCTCGCTTGTTCTTGCCAGTAGTTCTCATTATCTTTATAATATTCCAGTGGGATACCAAGGTACTTAACGGGTGTGGTCACCCACTTAACATTGGCAAAATAGTCTGGTCTTGACGGCCACTTTCCATGCCAGAAGCCCAGGCACTTTCCACAGTTCACAAAACTGCCAGTTGCATTGCCGAAGCACTGCGCCACGGTCACAGACTCGAGAGGCTCTACAAACGCGCCTTTTATATATACCACTCTCCAGGTCGGCAGGGTGGTGTTGCCATCTGGGAGCGGTGAGGTGAAGTAATTCGTCATTACTGTGGCCTCCGCGATTAACAGCTGCAACGCGTTACATGTCCGCCCAATTCGGCGCGTTTTCAATAGAAGTTCGATTTTGTCAGTGCCTTCACACACCGCGAGATGGCGACCTTAGCCCTAGCGTCCTAAAAGCCTCGGCCTCGCTGATAGCATCACGCTAATCCAAACTAAAAATAGCTCTGCGACGCGCGCCTGCCTCACCTGGCTGTTACACCGCGTTCCCCACTCACGCGCTCGCCCCGAGAAATATCGCGGCCGCAGGGCGGCGCGACGCGCTTTGCGTTTCCCTCTAGTTCGGTCGCGGTGTTCAATCACATTTTAATATGCCGCGGGTTGGCGACCAAGTTTTGCGTCCAAATGCGATGCTCTTCTGGCTATCACACCTCGTTCTCTGATTACGCTTGCACCGTTAACTACTACAGCTACCACAAGGTTTTGTGTAATCATTTAACATGGACGTTAGTCGTAGGGATGGAGAGGTTCCACCAATCATCAAAGTGGGCACATCCACGTCAAACGGTGCTATAGCTGCCAGACATCAATATACATTGTGCAAGCTCTCTTGTGTCAATGTATACAGTAAACATTCAGTTACTTCTGTAAGGGAACGCTTTCCATTTGTGTTATTCCGATTCCTATGACGGAGGGATCAACGATCTTTTTTAACAGCTTGACTGTTTAAGGTGGAGGTTATTCTCCGTGGAGTAGAGATGGGCAATGCGGCTCAGCTCACTTAAATGGACACTAAAAGCAAATAACAATTTATATCAGAGTGAAAGCTCAATGCATGACAACTTCTAAAACGGCAATATTATCAACTGCAGTGCCCTACTTACCGAGAAATTAAGCTAAATGTATCACATGATGAGTGCCACGAGTCGGACAATTTCGAAGTGATCCCGACGACGTATGAGAGTCTGCCTACAATAAATCACTAGTAATCAAACTAGCAGCAATAAAAAAAGAACCTTCCGTGCACCAAAAGACGTAATCAAATGCTGTTTGATCGTTTCCGTTTGATTCATGGAAAAAGGAACCTCCGTGGCGTTCTCATAGGGAACGGCGCGCGTGATACAAATGTTCCGTTTTCGCCGAACTGCGCTTCGCCCGGCGCCCTGCTTCACTCATGCGGTGGCGTCTCAGTGGTAGTTTCGGGATCGCGTACTGCCGCGTGTGTTTTGCGCGCTCGTGAAAGTCGCTCTGACAGAAAGTTCGACAAAATCCCGCATGCATGTGACATTGCCGGATGTCCGAATGATGCGCAACGCCAGTGCTGCAGCAAGGAAACCGATGTGTTTTTTTTACTGGGTGCCGCGGAATGAACCCTCTCGCTGAATTGGAGCCCTGCGTTGCGAGCCAATGTCTCGTTGTCAAGTTCTCCGTACACATCTATTGCGGCGATTGCAGCAAGCTCCGATGGCTTCGATGGTCGTTGTTGCTGCTGTGGGTCCCGCTACTTTCGCTCTGCTGCTACTAGGGCCGGCGGCCGCGCAGTAAAGGCGGGCAACGTTGGGCACGGCAGCAGTGACGTAATGAAAGTCTCATTTCAGGCGGGTGATTTGAAGTGGGCTAACGCGATGCGGGCCACTAAAACGTGATTTTATTTCAAAATAAGCACTTTCTTGCCATAAAAGTAGCATTACGAGGTTTCTGGACCGCTATTTCAACAATCAACGTCGACTTAATATTTGCCTTTAGTGTCTCTTTATGTGAACCGGCTCAGTTCAACGGCTCACCGGCTCACGGCTTATTTGATACTAGGAGAGAGAGGAGGCAAAGGGGAGGACACCGACCTCTCCCTTCCTCCTCCTCCTGGAACATAGAATACCTTTTCTATGCAGGCAGCTTTATAGAAATGGTGCCTGCGCTGGTCGCTGTTGAATGCCTCCCCCTAGCCTATGCACCCCTCTGCAATAAATTCTGCAGAGGCACCTGAGCGCCACGTGCTTCCGCGAGCATCGACAAGCCAATCTTTCACACCACCCCTCTCGCTTTTCTGGTTCTGAAAGACGGACATGTTTGTGGCCGATTCTGCGGGGACCAGCAGACTGACGCACCATCTGGGAGAAGTGATACACAACACAAGATCGTGTGAGGCCGCTCTGCGTACGCGTCTCGCAAGCTGCTCAAAGCCTCTCAATGCTCGCGTTGTTACGAGCATTTTATTTATTAGTTTATTTTTGGTCAACAGATGACGGGACAATAAGAAAACCCTACGATTTCGGCGCATCGCGTGTTTGGATTTTCGCAACTCGTATAATAGTAGAGCTCTGCGGCTGGAGGCCATAGACACTAGCGCCAGATTTCCCTCTAGTGTAACATCAGGTCTGCAGCGGTGGCGTAGCGGTTATTGTGCTTGGGTGCTGAACCGGTGGTAGCGGTTTCAATCCCGGGCTTCCGGCCGCGACGGTAGCATTTCGATGGAGGCGATATGGCAGAGGCCCAAATACTGTGCGATGTCAGTGCGCTTTTAAAGAACACCAGATGGTCAAAATCTCCGGAGCCCTCCACTACGGCGTCCCTAATAATCATGTCGTGGTTTTGGGACGTAAAGGCCCAGATATTATTATTGGTGCATCATTAGAAAACTATGATCCGCTGCACACTGTTACCCGGCCATTTAAGATTGCTTGGTCGTCAACTGTGGTCGATCACAATAAGAACAAATGCTACTGCACATTTTCTTTCGAACTTATTGACTTGTTCACATACACAGGCTAATTATGAATGAGCGGGCTGCAACGCCATACAGAATGAACGCCAAGTACTATAAAAAATGCAGTACAAAATGAAATGAAATACAACACTTAATGCGAAGTACAATACAATGAAATACAATACAAAATGAAGTAAAATAGAATAAAACACTTCAACAAACTTCGTAAGATCCACAGTACTTATGTGCAGTGAAAACACTACATTAAATGCAGGTTATGAGTAATCTACAGCGTTTTGCTGACTTTATCGGAAGTCAGACGGGTCCTCTTCTCGGTATTCAATTTGGCCTGCTTTAGAAAATATTAGTTCACAAGGAACACTTGTCGCGGGAATACATGACCTTTTTAAAGCGTTAGCATACAAGTTAGGGCATATGAACTTCCTACTTTCCTAGCACACCAGTGGATATGAAGTGGTGGAAAGACACGCGCTGCTCGCTCACACACAGCGAGCGAGCAGCGCGAGTCGAACGGACTCGACGCGCTGGAGGAACCGGAGACGGCACCAGGGTTTCCGCAGCACCCACAACCCGGTATTTGAGCACATCTACATCAAGACAGACCAAAGGCGCGTGGCGATGAAAGGACACTACCGGGAAGTAAAATTCGGGCTTGTTAAATACTTGCTGACCGTAATTTAGGAGCATTACCGGTAACAGAAACCGCGTCCTAGTTCACAGGCGTGATATAGATCGCCATGCTCGTAAAAAGATCACGTGTCTCGTGACGCCATCAGGCATAGGAAGAGTGTTCCACACATGCCAGCATGGCTACTAGCGGCGCTGAATAGCACTCGAAAGTTTAAATGCACATATATACCTCATCATGTGGACGGGAGGATGACCGCCGCTGTAGCTGACTGCTAGAGCATCGGACACGGTATTCGAAGGTCGCAGGTTCGGTCCCTGGCGGCGGCACGTTGTCTTTTTGTAGACGTTACTTCTTCACATTTCCATTATAAGTACTACAAATAGGGTCCCGTATTGTTTCCATTTCTTTCTTGTCTGTTAGTTCTAATTAAGCACTAGGCTAGTAATAGACAGCTCCTTCAATTTTAGTAAAGCGGAGCTGAGTTGCGGGACTTGCCCAATTCCTGTGGCACATGCCCGCTAAGAGGTGCGTTACTAGCGATATGCCGACCCGGTCAGAAAAGCGTGGACTAAAAACAGCTTCGTCGATTCTTAGGCGACTGCATAATCGAGCAAGCGAGTTTTCAAGCATTTACGTCACGGTTGGGTCCGCTGGAAGGTCAACCGCTGATGGAGCCGATATTTGAATCAGTAAAACTATTTGTTATCAAGCAAAGCCGCAGCAATTACTCTGGCAAACATTTCAAGAATTTGATCAAAGCTACTTGAAGGTGTGATAAACCTCAAGTACAAAAATGGTGTTTCGATTCCGTGCGCAGTTTACAAAAACCTTTTAGCTCATGTTGCATCCAGCGCGTTCCGATAAAAGCTTTGCAATTTATTGCATAACTGCAATCAATGAATTCATCACCTGACTCGCGTAGACATTGTCATTGCCCGACTTTCTGAGGGGTCCCAGCGTCCTTAAAGCTCCTGCGCGCGCTCAACTAAATCTGTCTATTGAAAAACTGCACGCAGAACCTTGTTTGGCAGTTACCAAGCTTGTATGTAACGTTTAACCATGGGAAACTCCATCACTGCGGCCTTCCCTGGAACGTTGCTTCGGGGCGGCATCTGCAAGGCGTCTGTCTTCAATCTAGCTTTCGTCGGCGTCGGCAGCGGCCCAATGAAAGGCCCCTTGGCACAATCACCGAAATCAGAGTTCGTGCTTAAACTTTCGCAAGGTCAGAAATTTACTGATGTGTACGATGCTCCACGTCAGATTTACACGTTGTCCAAGAGAGGTCTTCCGCCATCTTGAAGTATTTCAACAATGCCTTCACAGAAGGTGTTCTCATTTTGCACATTGCCACTCGCGCTTCATTTTCTATTTTTATGTAACCCGCCCGTTACTCATGTAACCACTGCCCTGAGTAAACCGCGCTTGAATGCGTGGGAACATTCAGGGGCCGATTTTAAAATTTTCCAATCAGATTGTGCGCCCGACGCGAACAATAGAGTTTATTCTATAACGCGCTCACTAGCGATAACGCTGGAATCGGTGATGCCACATTTATAAATATCGACGCGACTTTACCGCTGATGAGATTATTCGACGACCGGCGACTGTGTGCGCCGACGTCGTTGTACGTTGAGGGTTATTCTTTTTCTGGGCACAAGTTCGCCCAATAGAAACGTTTCTCTCTACCGGCAGTGACTGATTTGTTCACCGTTACAACCACGTGACAATATTCTTTGCATCGCCATAACTTCCAGTACAAGGAAGCCATATGGTTTAGATATTTTCAGTAATCAAGCATCCGCTTTCACTGCTTACAGCGCTGCAGAATGGCGAGCTACCGTTGCGACCCGAATGGCCAGCCAGTACGCATGTACTTTCGCCAGTGACTGGGACGGTGTATTGGAGAACCTAACGCATAACAGCTTATTCCTCAGCGGCTTCACAGGGTCGTACACCTGGCTGTATTAGAATAACAGAGAGCTGAGCTAGTTGGTAAGTATTCATTCTAAAAAGACAGGGCGTGCAAACACGGACACAAGAAAGAAGTCAGGACACCACAAACGCCGACTAACAACTGAAGAGATGCACAACGGCTGAAAAGAAAGAAGGCACGAAAACTTATCTGAGCATGCCTATGCAACATGCGAACCTATCAATCCGGCACGCGTGGCGGTCTACGTGAAAGATAACTGTTAAGGCATTTGATTTCATCTTTATGCAAGTTAATCGACGGTTGGCTCACGCATGCGCTACCACTATTCTCGATATGCCATGCTTCAATCATCAGGCGCGTTTCTTCATTTCTATGCCGGTACAACACTGTGCATTCATCAAATTTTGGCGTGCACTTACAATCTCGACAATGTAAAGATAGATTAGAAGGTGAGCCTCCTGTTAGCGATCTCTTATGTTCCAGCAATCTCTGGTTGATGCATCGGCCCGTCTGTCCTACGTAGAAGCGGCCGCAGCTGAAAGGGATCATATACACCACACTCGTACGGCAATCAGTGAATTTGTTGGTGTGTTTTACTAAACAAATATCGGTCCGCTTCTTGTCTTTTACTCCCTCATTCTTCCTCTGCACAGCGGCACAAATCTTACCTAGCTTATTGGCAGCCGTGAAAACAACATTAACGCCGTATCTAGTTCCTACTTTCTTTAGCCTGTGAGATACGCGATGAATGTACGGTATACCTACGACAGGAGGCTCACCTTCTAATCTATCTTTACATTGTCGAGATTGTAAGTGCACGCCAAAATTTGATGAATGCACAGTGTTGTACCGGCATAGAAATGAAGAAACGCGCCTGATGATTGAAGCATGGCATATCGAGAATAGTGGTAGCGCATGCGTGAGCCAACCGTCGATTAACTTGCATAAAGATGAAATCAAATGCCTTAACAGTAATCTTTCACGTAGACCGACACGCGTGCCGGATTGATAGGTTCGCATGTTGCATGGGCATGCGCAGATAAGTTTTCGTGCCTTCTTTCTTTTCAGCCGTTGTGCATCTCTTCAGTTTTAGTCGGCGTTTGTGGTGTCCTGACTTCTTTCTTGTGTCCGTGTTTGCACGCCCTGTCTTTTTAGAATAGCTGTATTAAAGGAGTTTTGATTGAACCGTCACCCCAGAATGACCGATGCACCATTCTTTTACAGCGGATCTGTTGTGCTTTTCGTTGTGCAGGTTCGCGTCAGTAGAAAACTATCCCCAACAGGAACGGGTATGAGCCACTTAAACCGGACCATCCAAGTCTCATTCCCAATGAGCTTATTGAAGCCAAGCTCAGGAAGATACTAATTTCTTCTGACCGAGTCGAGGCTAATTAATCCCAATTAAATATAACCGGTGCTAATTAAGACTTAGCCTAAGTAAGTCTAATTTTGCTGGTTGTGATCAAACCAAGCACACCCTAGATACTCGAGTTTCACGTGGCCTAATTCTGCTAATCAAGCCTCATTAAGCCTAATTACCATTGAGCCAGGGCCGGACTAGCTAGGAGACCACCAGCTCCGCTGTCACTCAGCCTCGCGCCTCTAATGCAAGCTGCCCACATTCTTTTTGTTCCTTCATTTCTTACGACGTAATGGCCACACCGTAATGTCAATTTTTGTTTTGTGTACTCTTCTGTATCTTTGTAAAATAATAGTTGTTGGGTTTCACCCCCGAAACCGTGATATGATAATGAGGGATACCGTAGTGGAGGGCTCCGGAAATATCGTCAGCTATGTGTTTGTAGCTGTCCAAACACACAAGACATAACAGGCAAATATGGCAATGAACGAAGAGAAGGAATGTTTAGCCCAGTCGGCAAGAGTCTCGCCTTCTAAGCGTGGCCCCCTAAGTTCGAAGCCCCGCTCGACCGAGAAATTTTAGACTGTTCTGTACCTTTATAGTACAACCTCATTCGTACGTTCTTGGCTAAAAAAGAAAAGCACGAAGCGAATGCGTTCTATCCGGTGAAACACACTCCGTATTCAGTAAAAGAGTCCGTAGTTTCACTTGAAACGTGAAGAACTGATAAAGATACCAAATCAGTTTGCCGTTGCAAGAAGCTATAGTATAGTCTCGTGGTTCACACTGAATACCGTGGAACAAGCCATCACGACTCTGGCGGCTCCGAGGGCGCATAGTGCGCGTGCTGTTTCTTGCTTCAATATTTTATGCACGTTGCATTTCCAAGCAAATTACGTAAAAATCGTGTAATACGGGGCATGCATTCAAACCGTAAGTATCTAGGATTGCTCAAAGCCCACGCGTGGTCTTAAAATTGTCACATGGTTCGTTAATAATAAAAATTGGCCGCGTATCTGCGTGCTTCGCTGCAAATGTCGTCTAAAGACGATAGAAGAGGCGCTGCGTGAGATATGGGCAATCTGGCAATACGTCGGGAAGCATGAGTGCTGTGTTGCGGGCTGGTAGTCCCGGCGCAGCGGCAGGCGAAGACCGGCGGTGACCAACGCGACCGGTGGGGACGCCGGCCAGCCCGAACACGCTGTTTGGCGCGATGCGCCGAAGGAGAAGAAACGTCCGCACTCAACGAGTACTCTCCACAAACTTTACACGTCGCCTGGGTAAAACAGGAATGCCAGAGCGGCGCCCCCTGTCATTCGTACAATGCAATACTGAACCGAAACCGAAACACAACATGAGCTTGTGCAGAGGGCACGGAGGAAGACAAGTTTCAGCGCAGTCGCATTTTCAGCTCACCTTAAGAAACTAGGGTTGTAACATTGTAGGGCGAGTAGGGCCAGGAGGACCGTCACGACGAAAAGCTGCCTCCCCAGTCGTATTCGCCTGAAACGTTGGTGTGGCTTTGCGTTCCCTCCTCCGCTCCTGGCCTTTCCAAAAAGCTACTGCCTAAGTACGAAGGCCCCTACCGTGTCCTACGTCAAGCATCCCCAGTTAACTATATGATTGAGCCTGTTCAATCAACTACGAACCGCCGTCGTCGCGGCCGCGAGACTGTTCACGTCGATCGACTGAAGCCGCATTATGACCCACCAGTTGTACCTGTTCCTTAGGTCGCCAGGATGGCTCCTTTTCCGCGGGGGAGTGATTTGTAACATGGTAGGGCGCAGACAAGAACGCCTGCGAAAGAAGAAGACGAAGACGGTTGTTGTTGGCGCTCGCGCTTGCTCGGCTTGGACCGCTGATCGCTTCAGCTGTGGCAATCTTTTAAGTCTCAACGTTAAACGCATACCATCAAGGTCTTTAAAATTGCGTATCTATGTATTTTCTGTTAAAGGAAGACACCATCTAATACTTACCTAGTGATGCTGCGCCTCAGATATGCGTAATGTTTGCTTTTTGATCAACAATGTACACAAGTATGAACCTAGTCAGCCGTTCACGATGGCTGGCCCTTGGACAAGTGGCTCAACTTTGGCCGAGTGGCTGAATCGAGGGAGGTGCCGACAAACAGAAAGACAGACAGAAAGACAGACCAAAATTTCGGCGTTTAAGTTCCCCAAGAAAGACTATCGTCTTTAATATCTGGGGTTTCAAGTCCCGAAACCAAGATATCATTATGAGCAACGTCCTAGTGGAGGGCTCTGGAAATTTCGACCATCTGGTGTTCCTTAACGTGCCCTGACATCGCGAAGTACACGGCCTCTCTACCATTTCGCCTCCACCGAAATGCGTCCGCCGCAGCCGGGATCAAACCCGGGACCTTCGGTTAAGCAGCCGATCACCACATCCACTGATCCACCGTGGACACATGGTCCCTTATGCATTCGCCTGAGACGAGTTGAAGGCGAAAGCCATTGTCTTCGTCTACTTTTTTTAAATGCGAAGCATTTGTTAGCGAACTTCTGTGACTTTGAGCGTATCTATCTATCTATCTATCTATCTATCTATCTATCTATCTATCTATCTATCTATCTATCTATCTATCTATCTATCTATCTATCTATCTATCTATCTATCTATCTATCTATCTATCTATCTATCTATCTATGTCTGTCTGTCTGTCTCTCTGTCTGTCTCTCCGCCCGCCCGCCCCTGGACGCTCTCGTGGTCGCCTCATTGACTTCGCATCAACCAATATTGGCACACGACGGTATGAGGGTATGACGAACATGACTATCTGATCATGCGCGGTCACGCGGTTTTACATCAATAATGCTGAAATCCTGGCGTATATGTCAACCCCTTCCTTCAGTCGCGTGTGGCACATACCCGTACAGCACGGGCCGTGGAATGCAGGTATGCTCCAGAGGTGGTTCCCAGTTTATACCTACCCAGGAACGGCGAGAACAGACACTGTTAATTTAAAAGGGAGAGCGTACAAAATGCGGCATCAGCCGCGTTCACCCGACAAATGCAAAGAATAAAAATGAGGCTCGCAGCAGGAATCGAACCGAGGCATTCGGTTAGCAGTCACCTATTCGACCACAGAGACACGGTTGGTCTTGAAACTGCTTTGGAAAAAGACCCTATGCGCTAGGATGATGTCGGTGCGATGTCAATTGTGGCTGCAGTGCTGGCTATCTAATTTTATAACAAGGTAATAAACATTACTTATGCACTCCTATTATACAGATGTCATGTCAGTTTAGCGTCAATTTTGGTTCCAGTGTTGGCTCTGCATTTATAACAGTCGAATAAAAATGACATATTTACTGATATGATTCAGCAAGCTTTATTCAAGCATTGGTCGACCCCGGAGCAATACACTAACGAATGCTACGTAGAATAGTCACAGCATGTCACGCGTAATGTGAATCGCACCGTAGCATGCGCTTTTTCTAAACATGAGTGCTGATGTTACCTCAGACCATTAGTTGCCTTTTAAACGTCAGAGTAGTCGGCGTGCCTGGTGCGATAACATCACCTCACTTGCGATGCCTGCCGTCAATGAATCCTCAAGCAGAGAGGAAATGCTCCGCTCGTCTTTCATTGGGGGTAGGGGGCGTTTCCTCTCTCTCTCTCTCTCTGTGTTCTGTGTTGTGTGCATGAATTCAGAGGTGAAATCGAGACTGGATGTGAATCAAAGGACAGTAGGACAGCTCCCGTCGGGCACTCACGGGAAGACGGCAAGTGAGGCTGTCAACGGCAACATGGGATGGACAAGTGTTGAGGTGAGGGAAGCTCAGAGCAAAACGAGGTTCGAAGAGAGGCTAAGGAATATGAAAGAGAGTAGATGAGCAGAGAAGGTGTTCCAGTATTCGTATAAGAAGAGTGTTGACTTACAGTGGAGAAAAATAACTAGGAGACTCACCGGCAAGTAGACGACTGGCAGTGTAAGCGATATGGCAATAAAGAGGGGTCAAAGTAAATCTATTGGTAGTAGAGTATTGGTAGCAAAACACTACACAGAAGGGACAAAAATAAACAGTGGGGAAAATAAATTCATTCTGCCGCAAGGAGCAGAGGGCTGGGCTGTGAATTTGTTTCTTTTTGTAGTAGGATCGACTCAATGTAAGTAAACGAGGCACTAGGCCAGCTTTAAAAAAATATATTTTGTTTTTTTTTTGTCGAGCATGGTGATGCCCGTGTCAGCATTCCGTTATAAAGGGGATGCTCATAGGATTCATCCATCCATCCGATGCCCTCTGCCCCGACCTGATGCTTCGGCGAGAAATGCTTCACGTTTGCGCTGTGCCGTGTTTTTTCGTGTGTGCGTGGTTCGTTCGTCGCGTCATTTTTTTTATCAAACGGAGTAGACTGTTCGTGCACGTTTCCGTGCTTTACTATCAACCTAATGCATTTAGGCGTCAAGAGGCCAATGCTTTCACTTCAGTTATTTTTGCTTTTCTTGATAACTAGGAGACTCACCAGCAAGTAGACGACTGGCAGTGTAAGCGATATGGCAACAAAGAGGGTTGATAGTAAATCTATTGGTAGTAAAGTATTGGTAGCAAAACACTACACAGAAGTGACAAAAATAAACTGATATGCACTGATATTTCTCAGGTCTAACTGTATGCTGAGCTTTTTTTAAATGTTTCCGCGGCCGAAGTGTTAATAAGTGCCCAATAAATCACATTTTGTGTCATTGCCACAACACTATTGCAATATGCTGTTCTTCAACACAAACCGTTCATCCCCCTCAAAACAACTACAATCGTATGACATTTGCCATGCGGCCACAATTGTAGTCCAAGCAACTCTTTTATCATCCCTTGTATGTTCAGCTGTGTATCTACAGCAATGTATACACTTACTGAACTGCACGGAAAATCAAATGCTTTCTTTTCAGTTTAGTTTGGCTTACAACTGCGAAAGTGATCTGCATGTTTCTTAATTTTCTTTCACGTAGACTTCAGTTTCGGGGAAAAACTCTTGACGCCCTCAGTTTCTCTTGGCTTCTATAAGCGGCTATTTTCCTGCTTAATGAGAAACAAATATAATATTGCTATGGTAAATTAGAATTTAATGTACAATAATGTTTTATCTTCCGATACGTCCGTATGTATCATAACAATAAAGAGGAGTGATGTTGCGCCGAGAAACGGTAATGGAATGTTTCCAATGTCAGAGAACAGATAATCTTATACCTTTCCCAGCTCCGTCTTTAGCAAGTGCGAACGCTATCAACTTCAGTGGCACAATGGCACAGCACACATTTACCCGACAAGCTACATATCAGCTCAGAAAGACGAACGTTATTTGTCGGAAGCGGGCGCACTGAAACGAACCATGATAACCATTACATGGATCAGAACATATTTATAGGACGCGTGTACCGCATTACCGCGATTTCGAAAGCTTAGATCTATTGGCGTAATAATTCCAGCGCGGGCAGCCAATATTGAAATGAGCACCGTGTGCGCAGAAAACAGAGCCGCGGCGAATAGGCATTTAACTGCGAGCTTCAGCGCCACCGTGCCTGTCATGAAAAGACGCATCGGCTTTCGCGGCACCTTCCCCTCTAGCCACCATAACGACACTGTCTGCGAGTGCCGATGACCGACGTTTTGCTAGCGCGGCTGCAACCGCGCAGTTTGTTATTTATAGCGGAAACGTTTGCTAAAGCTCATTGAAAGGTGCTCTGTTCCTTTGTGCCACCAACGAGGCTGCCCCGACGAGAACGGAAAGGTAAGCCACATGACGTTTCAATATTTTCGATGTAAACGAACAAACGTGCCCCATCTGGGTGCAGCTCATGTGACACTGCCATTATGGTCGTGTAAGCGTTAGGCCGTTTAGGTGTGCTGTTCATTTGTGCGTAAAATGCTTGCCCGCGCTATGTATGGCGCACTATGTACAGTACCATCGTATGCGCGTTGCAGTGGCTGGCGTACTCAACGCTGGCGACCTGTAATACCGACATCGCCAGCTCTGCAGGAATATGGGCAGTAGTACGTTGGTGGCAGCGCGGTTCAGGAGCAGAAGGTGTGCGGAATGAAACTCGCAGTCTGCTAATGTAGTCGGCGGGATCAGCGCATGGTGATAAAAATGAAGGGCAGCAACGACGTCAGTTAAGCCACAGAAGCAAGTGTATATTGCCCAACCGAAGGCTGCGGTTATCGGCACAGTTGTCGTGATGCGTCGGCGCACCTGATTGCACTCCGTTTCACGCATAACAGTTGCAATACTGTTGCAAGAAGTGCGAAAGATGTTCGGTCAGCAGAATGTATAACTTCGCCTGCCGGTTTTCGCTATTGTGAATGCTCGTGCGAGCCTAGCAGGAGCCTGCGCGTGAGGCCTCGCGACCGGCTACAAATCAAATACCAGAAACCCAGAACGACGAAACGTTGCGTGACCCACGTAAAATGTATGTCATCTGCGGATAAACGCCAGCTGCTCACGCGCCGCTTAGGGTGCGAACGTTTGCTTCGCACCTTGGCTCGTTTGGCTCCTTTGGACACCGTCTAAAGCATAAACACCTACATAGAGCTAACAAAGCATGTCTAAAGGATGGCCTTTTTACCCGACAACTCGAGATGGATGGAACTTATGTGATTATCGAGAACTGAAAGCACCTGCATAGTTGAACTTCTGCAATCTGCTTAGCGCGCCTATTACGTACATTGACCTGGAGGCATAGCTCGGCACACTCTCATGAGTGCACTCACTCACACTCATTTGAACGCTGTGAGTGTGAGTATGAGTGAGTACTCATGAGTGTGAGTGGACGTGAGTGTGAGTATCAGTGAGTACTCATGAGTGTGAGTGGACGTGAGTGTGAACGTGAGTGAGCACTCATGAGTGGGAGTAGTCATGAGTGTGAACGTGAGCACTCATGAGTGTGAGTGGATGTGAGTGTGAACGTCAGTGAGCACTCATGAGTGTGAGTAGTCGTGAGTATGAACGTGAGTGAGTGCTCATGAGTGTGAACGGACGTGAGTGTGAACGTGATTGAGCACTCATGAGGGTGGGTAGGCGTGAGTGTGAACGTGAGTGAGTACTCATGAGTGCGAGTAGATGTGAGTAGGAACGTGAGTGAGTGCTCATGAGTGTGAGTGGACGTGAGTGTGAACGTGAGTGAGCACTCATGAGGGTGAGTAGGCGTGAGTGTGAACGTGAGTGAGTACTCATGAGTGTGAGTAGATGTAAGCATGAACGTGAGTGATTGCTCATGAGTGGGAGTGGACGTGAGTGCGAACGTGAGTGAGCACTCAGGAGCGTGAGTAGGCGTGAGTGTGAACGTGAGTGAGTACTCATGAGTGAGTAGATGTGAGTATGAACGTGGGTGAGTGCTCATGAGTGTGAGTATGAACGTGAGTGAGTGCTCATGAGGGTGAGTAGGCGTGAGTATGAACGTGAGTGAGCACTCACGAGGGTACTATTAGTGTGAGTAACTGAGTACACTCTTAAGAAAAAGAGGAGTCAAAAGAGGGTCACGGCCGCGTGACTCTCTTCGGGTGTCCATTTGATCCCTTTTGGAAGGTAGATGAGAGAAAGAGAGCATTTGGGCTTGAGTCACGGGACATTCCTAAAGCGCGTTTTGATTGGCTTCCGCGATGAAGGCGCCGTCGTATGCGCCATACGTATCGCGTGTTTGCCGTTCGGCACCGTTCTGGCGCGGTGGCTCGCCGACGGAGCCAGCCGGGCCGGCGCCGCACCTCGGCCTTCTTTCTCAGGCTGCTCGGTCTCTTGGAATGCCTTGTGCGTTGCGTCGGTTGCGCGGATTGCGTCGGTTGCCTGTCGTGCAGTTTTGTGTTCGAACAAAAATACGCATCGTCGGTGGCGTTGACGCCAGGCTCCGTGCTCGAAGTCACGCTAGGAGGGCGGAATATTAATGGAGCCGCGGACACGGACAACGTGCGCCCGTTAACGGTGAGTGTACTGCTTTCGTAGGTACTAATTATACAGCTTTAGCTGAGTGTCTGCAGCAGCTCTGCGGAAGCTATCTGCCAGCCATTTCCAACAGCAGCCTGCGTCCGCGGGTCTGTTATGCGCGTTGCTGTACAAGCTCCCATAAAATGAGCGATGCAAACAATTATCAAGTCATTTTTTGCTGATCGCACATTGTGTCTGCACTGCTGAAGGTGCAAGATGTCGTTTTGAGATGCGCTTTAGTCTACTTCAGAACAACATTTCTATCGACCTTGAGTGTGCAGCATGCTTCCGCGCGTGGGAACGTGTAAAAAGAAAGCCCGTCTACAGAACGCTTAGACGCACTATATATTATGGTTTTCCTTGGCTTAAACACGCTAGTTTGAGGTGCAGATATAGTAGGATGCTTCCAGCACGTACGCGTTGGTCACTTAAGTTGGACACGCCTCGCCGGTAAGGTGAAAAAGCGAGAGGCTTTCGACGGCGCGCGTTGTTGCGCTCGCCGCCATGCACTTTTTTCCTTGGTTTCTTTTTGCTATTTTCGTGGTTCGCCAACATCTGCGATGACGCTATAACAGAATCAAGTGAGTTTACGTGATTGTAGGAGTTATGTGCGCTAATTATAGCATATGGCACGTCTGATCTCGACGTAGACGTCGTCCGCGCACGCTGGCTGTCGTTCGGGTGCTCGTACTCGAATGTGTTTGCTGAGTATTTAAGAATGGGTTACGGTTTGTAAAACATGCGGTCAATAACCGCTCACGGCGTGCCCCTGACTGCCGCAGGATGTGCTTGAGTGTCGGAATATGCTGGCGCAAAGCCGTGCTTATTCTGAAACCAAATTTTGAAACGATTTATCAGAAAAGAAGTGCTTTCATTCGTGCATAGCCAACGCCGATGCGACGGCGAGCCCGGCGCCACGCCAGGCAGCGTACGCGAACTGCGTGAACCGCGCCGAACGGCAGGCAGCTACACGACCACGCGATGCTATATGATGCATACCGCGGCCTCTTCGACACGCTAGCCGATCGAAACGCGCTGCAAGAGTGACAACTGACTCTTGTAGAAAAGTTAAATATCATTTTCTGATTCTACCTTCCAAAAGGGGTCAACGAAGAGAGTCGGTTGCCGTGACCCCCTTTTGACTTTTTTTTCTTGGAGTGTAGCACTGTTTCGACTATTAATTTTCCTAGGACCGGTGACGTGTGCAACACCACCACGAGCAACCTTTTTGCTAATACTAGAGAAAGTAAGAGTCCGCCGCGGTGGTGTAGCGATTACGGTGCTCGGCTGCTGTCCCGAAGGTCGCGGGTTCGACCCCGGCCGCGGCGGTCGCATTTCGATGGAGGCGTGGTGGTAGAGGCCCGTGTACTGTGCGATGTCAGTGCACGTTAAAGAACACCAGCTGGTCAAAATTTCCGGAGCCCTCCACTGCGGCACGCCTCATAATCGTATCGTGGTTTTCGCGCGTTAAACCCAGATAATATTATCACAGAAAATAAGTGAGCGCTCAGCAACAGTAAATGATTTCGCCAACTAACATAGTGGTGTTCCAGTTTCTACAGTCTACAAATTCTACTTGATCAATGGAGTTGGTAATACTGACGCGTTGTCGTTTCTTTATTATTTTTTGTAGTTTTGGAGAATTTACCTAATGCTTGCCTTCGTGATTTACTTTCAAATTGCTGTTTCCTAAATCAGTGTGGTTAAGGTATTGTTCATCATTCCACGTCCATATTTTCTTCTTGTTCGAAAGCATCGTGTGATTTGTCAGGGAAAATCCTAAATTTGTTTTGATCCTGACTATCTATCTTTGCCTGTCTCTTGCCGGTTTACTTTACTTTTTTTCTCTTCAGATTGAGCGCAATTTTCGACATCAGTAATCACTACGTTTTACTTAGGCTATAGCATAAATATTTCACGTTGATACTACGCAAAGTGCGAAAACTAAAAGCCGGAAATGACATGACAGGACAACCTGTATCTGTGCCAGTTCGTAGTCCGTAGAGGTCGGGCTGCTCCGTAAGTTTACTTCTTTCATAATACTTTCTCACGCATCCCAGACTTCTCACATGTACTTAAAAGCAAAAATTGTAGAAAAAAGACGCGATCATTCTGTGCGTTATGTCCTCTGTCTTGACGTCGCGACAATATGATAAAGAAGTTTTGGCTACCTCAGCATGATGGCTTTGAAGAAACCGAGGGACCGTGAATATCCTAGAAACCAGGAAAAAGATTCACAGTGCCCCTGATGCATTCTCCTAAGACGGCTTGAATACCAAAGCCGTCGGGTGCGACTATTTTACCATGCAATTTATATTGCACAAGCACCGCTTTGCTTTTTCTTTTTCACACGAAGGCCGCAAAGGCGAAGGTAGCGCACAGTTTCGCGCTTGAGAGGTCACTAGATTTTTTGAGCCAGCCTTTCGTGCTCCGCGTGAGACATAAAAGGCTTTCGCCTTAATAAATTATGAGTTTGTGATGACCTTTTGACACTTGCGCATATGAGGTAGGTAGGTAATGAACTTTAAATTATGTAGAGTCCAACGAGGAATCACTGGCTCGGGCTAGGCCTCCAGGAGCCGTCGTCCGGGGAACATCGTGCGACGTCCTCGGCAATAGCCCCTGCTCGCTGGACATCCCAGATTTGGTCCACTAGATGTGGGCTGAGAAGGGCGGCTCGTCACCGCTCAGCCAGTCATGGGGTACACACTAGTGATGCAGAACTATCCATGGTGCTATCGATACTATCGATAGCTGAGTCACTATCGAACTATCGATGGTAAAGGATACTATCGATAGTGCTATCGATAGTAAGTACTATCGATAATTTTAAATCAACAGCGCGAACTCATTGCAGCATAAACTTGGTTCCCCGCGCGCGTGGTACATAGTAGAGCCGGAGGAGCAGGCTGAAGGGCAAGAAAGTTGGCATGCTTGCGTTCTTCACCAGAGTGCTTCGCTGACACATGGTCATAAAGTCAGACTATTAGGCTGTAGCGGAAAGGAAGCCGTTACATGGGGTGGAACAGCGCGGCTTCAGTTTTATATTGTATTTGATGGTTGCAAAATAAAAAATTATCAAGAACTAAGTTTGTTAATTGTAAGATGTAACTAGTTGCTTTTAAATATTAATTTATTGATGGACATATGCCGCCATTTTCACTGCGCAAATAATTTCTCTCGATAAAAATTTCCTCATAAGCTAAGAGAAGCTTACAGTAGGCTATCGCAAATATTTTGGCAGTTTGGCCAGCCAGCAACAGCACCGTGATTCGCACCACTATGGATAGCTTGTCACGTGGTTGTGACGGTGAAGAATGCTGCAGCAAGACTGGGAAATATGAAACTCTTTTTTTGGTCGAACTTGCGCCCAGAAAGTCCAAACTAAGAATACAAGCGATACACGCTGCGCATTGATTGCGGCGAGAACAGTCGCCGGCCGTCGAGTAATCTGACAATTGATGGAACGTTTCGTCTTTTATACATCAGTCATCAAACCTTCCAGTGTAAGCTCTGGAATAAACTTGAATATTCGCGTCCGGCGCGTAAAGGCTTAAAATGTCAAACAATCGCGAAACTTCTCAAACATTGCGGCGCGGTCTGCGTCAAACGCAGTTAAAAGTCTGTGGGTGAAACCCGAATACATCAAAACAAAGCAATAAACACGCGTGGCAGTAATATCGCTACTAATATTACCAATGGTACCACCGATTCGACTATCGATAGGTTATCGATAGTAGTACTATCGATAGTTTGTTTGCACTATCGATAGTTTCAAAGAAACTATCGATACTATCGATAGTAAATTTACCGATAGTTCTGCATCACTAGTACACACTCCCTCGTCCGGGTAGTGGCGGCGAATACCGCACTCGCACTTCCAAAGTGTGTGTGCCATGTCGGCTGTCTCGTGCACGCACCACGGACAGCCGGGTGACGGGTGGAGCGACGGACACAGCCTGTTCAGATGCCGGGGATATTCGAATGCGTCAGTTTTAGACGTCTCAGTTCAGACGCCCGAGACCTCTCTAGCTGCTTGTGGGGTGGCGTTTTCCTGTAGTCGCTGAAGATCTCGTGGTACGTGACCATGACGTCCTTGCAGTCCTGTAAGGTTTCGGTGTCTGTTATCATCGTCGCAGAAGAATGTCCTCCAACCTTGGGTGCCTCGCCATCCACGATGTCTCGCACAGCGGTAGCCCTTTCGTCCGCGTCGCGGCGGGTTAGCAGTCTCGCGACGCGGTGGGCGCGCTTGTTCGTTGCCAAGCTTTCCCACATGCGCGGAGAACCACTTGAGAGATTTGGTGGTGATCGCGCCGGACTTAGTCTGCGACTCTGGCGTTCAGCATGTGCGCCGCCTCGACGGAGACCCATCCCTTGGTAATGTTTCGGACAGCCGTCTTGGCGTCACTCACGACAAGTGTGTCCTCGCTACCACTATGGAGTATTGCTAGGGCTATGGCCATTTCTTCCGCCACCTCGGACGATGGCAGCCTCGCTGGTCCCGTGGCGGTGGTCGACACGAGCGCATAATGAGGAGATGTATTTCCCGTGATCTCGTGTGTGTGTGTGTGTGTGTGTGTGTGTGTGTGTGTGTGTGTGTGTGTGTGTGTGTGTGTGTGTGTGTGTGTGTGTGTGTGTGTGTGTGTGTGTGTGTGTGTGTGTGTGCGTGCGCGTGTGTGTGTTTACTGATTGGGCTTGTACATCGACGAAGGAAAAGGACTAGGAGGGAGCGTCACATGGCATTACAGGTCACTTTTCCCGCTTGATGAGTCATATAAGACTTTCGCCTTAATACGAATAATATTATATGAAGTACACCGATTCAATGCAGTAGATACACAGTTTTATGACATAACGCAGACGTCCATACTGCGGCGTCAACTCGCCATGTCTCAGAAGCGGCATAAGCCAAGGATTAACGCGGCCGCTGGTGTGGCGCACAGAAATCATAATGTGGCAGAAGGCCGATCAGCGCTGTGGTGGTGTGCTTCTTCCTCGACGTCGTGATTGTGCGCTGGATTTTCACTGTGTTCGCTGACAAAACAAACCTAAGCATTCAATGCTATATTGGTCGAGCAGCGTGCAAGCGCAATGCATTTTCAGGGGTGAGAGGGGTGATATGTCGTTCATTTTTCCGGCGCAGAAGTTATCTTCACGTGCGCGTGGTGGCGGTGGCGGTACGTAATAAGGGACGGGGGCAGATCACGTTTAGTGTTAATTAAGACACGGCTGTCTTGAGCCGTGGTCACATTGTGAACGGAGTGCGAATGAAGAAATTTGCGGCATTTGCATTGCTTTTATGCCAGATATGTACCATGAATTTAAGTGGTCATCAAAAATGCGAATGCATTGATGTATTATACACTTGTTTATTGTTTCCTTGATACTTTCGATAATTCGGCATTCGGTTAATTCGAACAAATTTTGCGCGGTCCCGACATCCCATATGACATCCACTGAGCAATGTATGGGTGGGGTGGGGGGGGCTTTGTCATGGTGTTGCATCTGCCTTTAGCCCCTTCATCCCAGACAATGTCTGTCTGAATAAAGTTCAAATAATAAAATAATAATACATATACATAGCACGTTTCCCTTGAACCAGTGTTAACATCTGCGGTTTGTCCCTGAGGCTATCCATTACAAACTTACAAATCTGCACGTTCGCATATAACGAGAATATATGAGAGATGATCATCTTAGATGCGAATGCATACAAAACTTTTGTCCGGTGTGACAGAGATTTGAGTGAGACCAGGCGAGGTTGAGTAGGTCTGAGTGGTAATAATCGAAGATGGGAGCTATTAGACGTGTAAAAGCGAGTATCTGTGAACGGGAGTGTGTTTAAATATGGACATCAGGGGCCGCATGTGAGTGTGAGTAGAGCGGAAAGCTTGGCATGTTCATTCATGAGTAGACTCTTTTCAAAGGCGTGAGTGTGAGTATGAGTGAGTGACGAGGGATGTGAGAAGGCATGAGTATGAAGGCAACATACGAGTGTAATAGGTGTGAGTGTGAATGTGAGTGAGTACCCATGGGAGTGAGTAGACATAAGTGAACGTGAGTACAAATGGCTGTGAGTAGGTGTGAGTATGAACGTGAGCACCGGTGTGAGTAGGTGTGTGTCAGTACTAGTGCAGCAACCACAAACCGGTTTTGCAGCAAAGCCGGCTATCCGGCTATTCGATTCATCGGTTATTCGATTTCGAAAACCGCATAACCGGAGTGACCAGATATTCGGTTTGTTATTCGGTTAGTAATATTGTGATATTCGAATAACCGGATTTTTATTCTGTAATGCTAGGGAAAATATTCGTTTCTCTCTGATTCTCATACTTGTAGGCATCACTGCAACCACTCGTGCAAGTATAATATCAGCTCTGATTAGCCATCTCACTTTTTTTATCCCAGATTACGGCGCCCGATCACGCGCTCGCGTTCTACTCTTGAAGGCGAACCTCAAGCGCATGTAATCACATGCACTTGTGCATGTAATTACACGCACTTGTGCATGTAATCAAACTATGATTGAAAGAGCTTCGTGAATAATTTAACAGGAAGAAAAAGATACAGCACACTAAGGTATCTGCTGTTACGTAAATGCTTGCTCTGTTGCATTTAGCATCGACACATGTAGTGTGATAGTTGTTAAAATCTTATTTGCCTATAACTCAATATTATCGCATGTAAGTAAAACATGCATGCACGAGATCCTTTAAATAGTTGGTGCGTGAAAACCGCGAGACGCATAGGAACCGCATTCCTGCATTCTACCGACTTCGTAACGAACCACCACTGAAGAGAACCTATGGTGACACTATAGTGACATCAGAATAGGGAATATTCATAATGCTTGGTGCTCTCGCAACACTGGGTGCTTCCTCCATATTTTCTGGGCGCCGTCTGCTGGCGGCTCCGTTAGGAAAGGTCACGGAGTGCTTGAGCAGCAGTCGTTGGCGGAGCTTTCGGGCCAAGAAAATGCGGTCGTTTTCTTCGACACAGACAGCCAAATGGTCAAAGGATCTGACTGTGCTGCCACAAATCGACGAGAACACAATATCTGAGCTCTGCGCGCTTAAAAACTCACCCGGACGGCAGCTGCAAGAGGCGCACCGCTTCGCAAAGCAGAACTGCTGCTCTCTAGTGCCGTGCCCTTCCGATCTGAGGTAGACGTTGAAGAAGTGTTCGTTGCAGCGGAGGTCTCACTGTCAACGTTCTAAGATAACCGTGCACTGCAATACATCGCCATCATATTCAGGGGCGTAGCCAGAAATTTTTTTCCGGGGGGGTTCAACCATACTTTTTGTATGTTCGTGCGTGCGTTTGTATGTGCGCGTTTATATATACGCAAGCAAAACTGAAAAATTCCGGGGGGGGGGGGGGTTGAACCCCCCCAACCCCCCCCCCCTGGCTACGCCCCTGATCCTATTTCCCAGCGTGATTTTATACACGCGTCGTAAGCACTCGTCAGATATCGACACCACGTTGTTTCTGCACGACCTGTGCAGCGCTGTGCGGCTTTCCACGGCTCATTTCTTTAGCCACGAGTATCCCTACACCCTTCGCAATAGCGTGTGTCGTAGGTTTTCGTAGTAAACAAGACATGGACATGTGCATGAGCTGTTCGCCGGTAACCAAACAAAAATAGTTATTGCGCGTTTCCACTGTATTCAATGAGAGCGGCCTGAGTAATGCTCTTTTACTGCGCACCGGCTGCTTAAATCTGTTGTGTCGTAAACTATCGCGTGGATTTAGTATTGCCGATATGGCTTTTCTGAAACGCTGTACGTGTGTGTTCATTGGCATTCACAGTAAAAAACAGCGCTAGTCCTATTTCATCTGCCTCGTCCTTGTAGCTTTCGCGCTGTTTTTTTTACTATGAATGTGCACCAGCAAGCTCAAGTTTGCACGCTTCTCAATTTCATTGCCATATCTTTTTAATGTATTGCGCTGTTTGCTTTCACATCCCACGGCGGCGTTGCATTATACCGTGCGCTAGCGTTACTGTTGTAGTGGAGCAGATGCACGACCGAGTATGCGCCTGTGGAGGAGGACGAGAAACGACCCGCGTTCTGATTGCGCGAGAGCCTGTGCCGCCTTTTGCCAGCCTTGCACTGTGTCAGCGTACGGTCCCTTTTCGTCGCGACTTCATTACACCAATAAACCTCATCACATTTGGTGGAGGTGCTGGGTAGTGACTGCGTCAGTCATGTTGTCCGGTGGTCGCTCGGCCAACTTGCGAGAGCGGAGCTCCAGGTCTGGTTGGGAATCTCAGCAACCTCCACCAAATGTGATGAGGTTTATTGGTGTAATGAAGTCGCGACGAAAAGGGACCGTACGCTGACACAGTGCAAGGCTGGCAAAAGGCGGCACAGGCTCTCGCGCAATCAGAACGCGGGTCGTTTCTCGTCCTCCTCCACAGGCGCTGCCCAGCCAGCACCACCGGCTGTCCCGACCCCCTTCCCCGGCTCTACCCGTCAGCGAGACCCGCCCATCTTCAGCGGAAGTGGTGAGCACGACGTCGAAGACTGGCTCTCCTTGTACGAACGCGTGAGCGCTAGCAACAAGTGGGATGACGACTCTAAGCTCGGCTACGTTATCTTTTACTTGGCTGACGTCGCTAAACTTTGGTTCACCAACCGCGAATCCGCCATCGCCGACTGGTCAGCCTTCAAGACTCTCGTCACCGAAGCATTCGGCCGACCAGAGGTGCGCAAGCTCCGCGCTGATCAGCGTCTCCGCCACCGAGCACAGCAGCCTGGTGAGACATTTCCCAGTTATATTGAGGATGTGCTGGACCTCTGCAGGCGGGTTAACCCATCTATGCCGGAAGACAAGAAGATCAGACACATCCTCAAGGGTATCGAAGATGGCGCATTCCAGATGTTGCTGGCGAAAAGCCCGACCACTGTGGCAGTGCTCGTAAGCCTGTGCCAGAGCTTTGACGAATTGCGCCGTCAGCGGTCCATCGCCCGGCAAAGTCTCCCACCACCAGATTCGATCTCGGCCTTCGCAGTAGCAAACGGCAACGTTTGCCAGGGGACCCTTACAGACCAGATCAAGGACTTTATCAGAGAGGAAGCGGCCCGACAGCTTTCCCTGCTGCCTCATAGCGACGCGCCCACCGCAAGCCTGCCCCCGACACTGCAGCAGGCCATACGCACCGAAATTTGTGGGGCCCTCCCTGCAGTTCCGGGGTCCTACCCGTGCACTTCCATGCCGTCCCCCCTCTCGAGTGCCGGCTACGCACCGCCTGCTCCATCTCCACCTCTCAGCTACGCAGCTGTGGTCGCGCGGCCCCCACCGCATCCAAGCTCCTTATCGGCACCACCCCATCGCGCCTCGCCTCCAGTTTACAGGCCCCCACCGCACTTCTTCCGTCAATCAGACGCGTGGCGCACTCATGACAACCGCCCCATCTGCTTCGCGTGTGGCGTCGCTGGCCATATTGCGCGCGTCTGCCGCCGCCGTCCCACACCTGCGTACGCATCCTTCGGACATCCTACCTACGCGCCGCAACATGCCACCACATCAGCGTCTGAACAGAGGCACTCCAACTCGGATCGCCGCTCAGAAAGTGCTCGTTTCCCTTCTCCTCGTCGCCGGTCGCCATCGCCTATGCGTCATCGACCACCTTCTGGTGAGGGAAACTAATCAGTGCAGTTCCGGAGGCAAGAACTGCAACTTGTGCGCAATTCTCAAATCCTCCATTTTCGCCGCACAACGTTATTGATGTCGTTGTTGAGGGAGTCGCCGCACTAGCGCTTGTAGATACCGGGGCCGCCGTTTCTGTGATGAACGCGAACTTTTGTAGGAGACTCAAGAAAGTGACAACGTCTCTCTCTGGCATGGTGCTGTCCACAGCTAGCGCGCAACGCATTCATCCCTCAGCTGTGTGTACGGCGCGCGTCGTCATCCGAGACATTATGTACATCGTTGAATTTTTTGTTCTGCCATCTTGCTCTCATGACCTCATCCTGGGTTGGGATTTCCTTTCACGTCATGAAGCTATTATCGATTGTTCCCGTGCGGAAGTGTCCCTTGTGCCAACATGTGATTTGTCATCGCCCGACCATCCTCTTCCCTGCAAACTCATCGTTGATACCGACACCACCTTGCCTCCGGAAGCTTCAGTCCCTATTACCCTTTCGTGTACTTCTGAACCTGACGCCACGGTAGTGTTTACGCCATCTCCAGTGTTTACTGAACGCAAGGGCATCGTTCTCCCATTTGCCGTGCTCACAATTGCCTCTGGGTCAACCATAATGCTGGTTACAAACCCCTGCACCTACCCCATTGCCTTACTCCGTGGTGAAACTTTAGGATCTGTACAACCTGTCGACCACATCGATGATCTTGATCTTCCCGATGACACCACATGTTGTCACACTGCCTCAATCACTCCTGTATCTCAGCCATCAAGGTCGTCAGCGTTCGACAGCGCCATTGACGAAAACCTCTCCCCCTCTCATCGCTGCCAACTTGTTGATCTCCTTAACCCTGTAATGCCCAAAGGGCGTTCTACCTTCAGAAAAATTGTGAAAAAACACTCACCATATTTACTCTTCTTGTAGAGTTCATTTTAAGAAAAAAATGGGTGAAATTTCATTTCGATCATAACTTAATTAATCTTAATTAAAATTCATTCATTAATTTGAATAAATGAATAACTCAGTGTAACTTCATTATAACACGTTAAATATGCAATAATGGCTTTTCCATGAAGCTTTGACGGGCTTATTACCTCTTTTGAGGCGTTATTTTTAATGTATCATATATGATACACTGGGTTTTACAGGGTTAACAAGTTTATCTTTTCTTTCGACTGTCAACAACCTTCGTTAGGCCGCACCACGACTATCAGTCATACTATCGACACCGGCTCCCACTCGCCCCTGCGACAGCGGCCTTACCGCGTTTCCGCCGAAGAGCGCCGCGTCATTACGGAGCAAGTGGATGACATGCTTCAACGTGGAGTCATACAGCCTTCTCAAAGTCCTTGGTCATCACCTGTGGTATTGGTCAAGAAAAAAGATGGCACCATTCGATTTTGCGTCGACTATCGCCGCTTAAACAAGATTACAAAAAAGGACGTCTACCCGCTACCGCGAATAGACGATGCTCTTGACTGTTTGCAAGGCGCCGAGTACTTTACATCCTTGGATCTGCGTTCTGGGTATTGGCAGGTGCCAATGGCTGAGTGTGATCGCCCTAAAACAGCCTTTGTAACGCCCGATGGCCTATATGAGTTCAACGTCATGCCATTTGGGCTCTGCAACGCGCCTGCAACATTTGAGCGCATGATCGATACCATCCTTCGCGGCCACAAGTGGAAGACTTGCTTGTGTTACCTGGACGACATAATAGTCTTCTCCGCAGATTTCCCGACACACCTTGCTCGTCTGCGCGAAATTCTCACTTGCCTAACTTCTCCGGGCCTACAACTTAACACCAAGAAGTGCCATTTCGCAGCACGGAAGGTAAACATCTTGGGACATGTCATCTCCAAAGACGGCGTTCTTCCGGATCCCGATAAGCTTCGAGCTGTCGCCGAATTCCCAAAGCCCACCACGATGAAAGCCCTCAGAAGTTTTGTCGGCCTCTGCTCCTATTTTCGCCGGTTCGTGCGTAACTTCGCGTCCATCATCGCACCTTTGACGAGTCTGCTTGCCACCACCAAAGGTATATCTGCATGGTCACCTGCATGTGATGACGCATTTCGCCAGTTGCGCCGCCTGTTGACCTCACCACCTATCCTTCGTCACTACGACCCCACTGCTCCCACAGAAATTCACACCGATGCAAGCGGCGTCGGTCTTGGCGCTGTTTTGGCACAACGCAAAGGCACCCAAGGTGAATACGCTGTCGCTTATGCAAGTCGCGCTCTAAAGAAGGCTGAATTAAACTATTCCGTGACAGAGAAGGAGTGCTTGGCGATCATCTGGGCATTGACGAAGTTTCGCCCGTATATTTACGGCCGTCCTTTCGACGTGGTTACAGACCACCACGCCCAATGTTGGCTTTCGACCTTGAAAGACCCGTCGGGACGCCTGGGCCGTTGGGCACTTCGGTTGCAGGAATACGATATTCGTGTCGTCTATCGTTCCGGCCGCAAGCATGAGGATGCTGATGCACTCTCCCGCTCGCCAATAACACCAGATGTGGCTTCTCTGTCGCCCCACGTTACCACCTTGTCACCACTCAGCACCAATGACATGCTTTCGAAGCAGCGTAAAGACCCACACCTTGCCTTGTTGCTCGACTACCTTACCGATCCGTCTGCTGTCCCTTCGACGAGAGCGCTACGCCGTCAAGCAGTCCACTTTTCCGTGCGAGACAACATTCTGTACCGCCGCAACTACATGCCAGATGGTCGGAAGTGGCTCCTTGCTGTCCCTAGCCATATGCGCTCTGACATCTGCTTGAATTTCCACGCGGATCCCCAAAGTGCTCACAACGGCGTCCTGAAAACCTACGAAAGGCTGCGTCAGCGATATTACTGGCGAGGAATGTATCGCTTTGTGCAGAAATACGTTCAGTCTTGCCCTACATGCCAACAAAGCAAGACACCTCCGCGACACCTTACTGGCACGCTGCAGCCGCTCCCGTGCCCGGCTCGCCCATTTGACCGCGTGGGTATCGACCTCTACGGCCCCCTCCCGTATAGTGGCTCTGGAAACCGGTGGATTATTGTCGGCGTCGATCATCTGACGCGCTACGCTGAGACTGCAGCTCTCCCGGCAGCGACCGCCCGCGAAGTTGCACTCTTCATTCTTCGCAGCTTCATTCTACGCCACGGTGCTCCGCGGGAACTACTCAGTGATAGGGGTCGCGTGTTCCTGTCGGAGGTCGTCCAAGCCCTCCTCGCTGAATGCAACATCATTCACCGGAAATCCACCGCCTACCATCCACAGACAAATGGTCTCACCGAACGGTTCAACCGCACACTCGGCGACATGTTGAGGATGTATACATCCTCAGACCACACCAACTGGGACACTGTACTACCTTTTGTTACGTTCGCTTACAACACCGCGACGCAAGCGACTACCGGCTTTTCCCCGTTCTTTCTCTTGTACGGCCGCGAACCTTCCCACCCACTGGACACCATACTCCCGTACCGGCCTGATGCCTCTGAGTGCACTCCAGTTTCTGAAGTCGCCAGATACGCCGAAGACTGCCGTCAGTTGGCTCGTTCCCTGACAGGTGAAGCACAAGGTCGACAAAAGACGCGACATGACGACGTTCATCACCCAGCCCCTACGTTTCCTCCTGGCTCCCTTGTTTGGCTTTGGGTACCCCCCCCCCACGTCCCTGGCCTTTCCTCTAAACTTCTGGCGCGGTACCATGGTCCCTACCGTATCATTCGTGCCACCTCGCCGGTGAACTACCTCGTCGAGCCCCTCACACAATCGCCAGATTTGCGCTGTCGAGGACGCGAGACCGTACACGTCGACCGTCTCAAGCCCTACTACGACCCCCTCATTCTACGTACTCCCTGAGTCGCCAGGATGGCTACGCTTCACCCCGGGGGTATTGTAGTGGAGCAGATGCACGACCGAGTATGCGCCTGTGGAGGAGGACGAGAAACGACCCGCGTTCTGATTGCGCGAGAGCCTGTGCCGCCTTTTGCCAGCCTTGCACTGTGTCAGCGTACGGTCCCTTTTCGTCGCGACTTCATTACACCAATAAACCTCATCACACTGTATATACTTCCTTTAGGTAGCAGAGTTGCGCGTCTGTGTTCCAAACACCGCTAGCAACCGTGCATTGTGGAAAAGCTGACGCTCGGGCCATTTTTTGTATTTCTTGACGCCAACGCTGCAGCGAACTGAATTAACACTAGTCATCGATCGTCAATGTTTTTCGCCGGTCTTCGACACGCCAGAAATATTAGTCGGCGACACGGTAGGCATGTCGGCTGCAAAAACGGATTGCGACTTCACCGCGTAACTCTGGTTGCTAGCCAGACCTATGAGCAACTCTGCTACCTAAATGTAGTCTATGCAGTAACTCTAGGTAGATCATCGCGCTCATAATTCTACTGATCGAGGGCCTCGTATGCTGCTCGCAATAGCGCACGGTAGAGTCACTGTCTATACTACCTTTAGGTAGCATAGTTGCGCATAGGTCTGGCTAGCAACCACAGCTATGCGGCGAAGTCGCACTTCGTTTTTGCAGGCGACACGCCTACCGTGTCGCCGATTAACCTGTCTGGCGTGCGAATACCGGCGATAAACATTGAGGCAAGGTGTGTGACCGGGCAAGTTGGTATTCCATGTTGTCGTGAACAGCGCGTGAGATACACAAGGACGAAGAACCGACGAGGACTAGCGCTGACTTCCAACTGAAATTTATTAACACAAACATGGAAAAACGACACCAAGTAGGCACACGTGATCACCGTTTTTCCACGTTTGTGTTAATAAATTTCAGTTGGAAGTCAGCGCTAGTCCTCGTCGTTTCTTCGTCCTTGTGTATCTCACGCGCTGTTCACGGCAATACGATAAACATTGGCTGTCGATGGCTTATGCTAATTCAGTTCGTTGCAGCGGCGGTGTCGAGAAATAAAAAAAAATGGCCCAAGCGGCAGCTTCTCCGCAATGCATGGTTGCTAGCGGCGTTGGAAGACAGATGCACAACTCTGCTACCTAAAGGTAGCATATACAGTAACTCTAGATCTGCCGAACAGACAGCTCCATCTACTGCACAGCTCCGTAACTCTTTCCTGCGTGTTGGCAGCGCACGCTGATCGCAGAAAGCAAAAGAGAAAAAAAATAAAGGGAGAATAAGGGGTTGGAAAGCGAAGGGCAGACGCGGCATGCGGACTACATACTTCGCCGCACACTGCACTGCGAGGCTTGCAAAGAGATGCCTGTTGGGATCTTTGCGCCGATCGCGTTGCGTGTGGCAGCACTGATTTTCCGCGGACGCTCGAAGCAGCGTCTGTGGCACTGCTTACACACGTTTATATACGTAAATCATTGCTTTCGTGTATCTGTACGGCGGAAAAGCTCATGTTGATGAATCGTGCTCTCTTGCACGTGTGCGACGTCGGCCGTCTGTTTTAAATTGCATATATCATAATATTGTTCTCTGCAAGTATACTTTTCGGGTCAGGCGAGCAACTAAACTGCACGGAGACAAAAGATTTGAGAATGCAGAGACCTTTTGAGAGCGCCGGTCATTTCCGAACCAAAGCGCAGTGCCGATCTTGTTGACGAAAGAAGTTCGCATCGGTGCTCTCGTTTTCTTGGTTCAGGTGACAGATAAATTCGATTAAAATTAGTTTTGCATTGTTCACGGCGTTGTGAGCGCTCCCTCGTTCCCTGAACAGCGCACGAAACACTGGAAAGTCATCACAGAACGAAGATAAAAATGCAGCAGCTAGCACCTGAAAGGCTGCGATATGTCACTGTCTTCGTTTTCGCGGCCAACAAAACATGGCGGATCGAGCTTATGGGCTTTTCGATAGATGGCGCTGTACGTTTTGAGTATTCCCTATTTGCTCCGAAGAAGCCGCACGCAGTGGAGTACGGAGCACAGTAGAATGGCCGCGAGCAAGTGTCATGACACCCTCCCCCCCCCTACTAAAAAGAGCGAAAATATCGAGTAAAAAAGAGGTTGCCTGCGCGTAGACGCTCCACGCTTGTTTTTGTCCACATGGTGCGAGAGCAACCACGTGACTCGGCTCCACCAATAGGGTCGCACCGACCTCCTCGCCTTTTCACAGTGGAGGACTCTGGCGGGAAGATAAAAGAATGCCACGGTTGTTTGTTTTATTCAGGAATCAGGTGGCACTGCTCCAGAAGCTGCGTTGGCTAAACACAGCTTGTGAAGCTATGTTTAGCCAATGTTTGCTTCACACGACTATGTTTTTACAGCAGTATCTTGTATCTTAAGATACATGATCAATTTTTGAACGTATCGGAAATACAGAAACAGATAACGGTCTTGCGAGACATCGCAATACAGATACATGATACCCAAAGAGTATCTACGATACATATATCTTCGATACTACCAAGCACTGCTGTCATTTATGTTGTTCACGCACTGATGTCATGTCATGCCAATTTTAGTATAGATCCAGTTAACGAAACGGCCGGAAGCGCACCAAGACTGTGTAATGGAAATTATGCCATACATGCATACATATTATATGATTTGTATGTTATTACCTGTCATTTATTCATTTCCTCTATCTCTTCTCTCCTCCCTAAAAAATAGGCAGGCGTTGTGCCCCTCTAGGTGCCAATTTCCAGCTTGCTATCTCCCTCTTTTCTCTGTGTCATTGTATATCTGTGTATGCAAATCAAATAATAATAATAATAATTTATGTTTCTCACACAGTCATGCCTCGTCATAACAATTTCTGTATATATCAAGCCAGCAAAGTGGCCTCGAGCGCACCATGAGCGTGGCATGTAAGTCATACCGCACACGACATTCATGTCATAATTTGCTTGTTAGGACCTGTCATTCATGTCCGTCATACAGTTATGCAACGACATACCAATTTTGGCATTTATCCAGTGAATGAAACGGCCGCGAGCGCACCATGAGTGTGAAAACTAAATCTACGGCATCGGTCGCTGCATACTTTTACTAGAGTGCACTAGAACAGGGGAGTGCTCGGAACGGCCGCAGCACCAATGTACAGAAAGTGAAGCCCAAGCATGGTCAATCCACCTGCAGCACTGCGACCGGTAGTCTGCAATGTGTCGTCGTATAAGAGTTTCGCGCGGCTCCGGCAAAGTGGTGCAGGGGTAGAATGCCCGCTACCCACTCAAAAGGCCCGGGTTCGAATCACAGGCGTAGGTAGTGGGTTTTTATTCTTGGTGTCATCTTTTATAGCTGCGTTGGTTTTTTACTTTCTTACTTTCTTAAAGCTAGCTTCTGTTGCTACGTATTGCTAAAAAAGTAACGTAAAATGTGAAACCTTGTTTCGAGTATCGTCCTCGCGAAAATCTCGGAGGCCATACTTTACGTTTTTGTTCAATCCCGGGTGGTGGCGCTGCAAATAACTGCGCTCGCTCTCAAATTTCTTCTATTTTACTTCACATTTCGCGTTGCTTTTTGAACCAACACGTAGCAACTTAAGCTAGTTTTAAGAAACAAAGGAAAACAAATACAGCTACAAAAGGTGACACTAAGAATAAAAACTCACCATCTGCAGGTGCGATTCGAACCCGGGCCTTTTGAGTGGAATGCGGGCATTCTACCCCTGCACCATTTCGGCGGAGCCGCGCGCATCTCTTAAACGACGGCATATTGCAAACTACCGATCGCAGCGCTACAAGTGGATTGACCCTGTTTCAGGCACTCCCCAGCTCGTTCCAGGCACTCCCCAGTTGTGGTACACTTTATTTTTACTAAAAACGGCGGACCCAGCAGCCGAGTGGCCGCTTCAGAGAAGTTTAATTCAGATGGTACTTTTGATACTGGCCAGCACTGCTTGTCATATAGTCGGTGTGTAATGACCAACACTTGCAAGAAACGCCTTCGCGCTCTTCTGGTGTCCAAAGAAGCGACATTGCAATAGCATAAGACCAATCGCCATGCAAGTGCGCCCTCAGAAAGGCCAGTAGAATTCTTTTGCGCAACAATGTCTACCTATTACGCGAACCTTTTGTCAGGCTTCACCCGCGCATCTAGGCCATTGACACCTCCTTCGTTCTAAAAGGACAGGGCGTGCAAGCACGGACAAAAGAAAGACGTCAGGACACCCCAAACGCCGATTAACTCTTCTAATCTATCGTTACATTGTCGAGATTTTAAGTGCACGCGAAAATTCAATGAATGCGCAGTTTTTTACCTACATAGGAATAAAGAAACGCATCTGATGATTGGGGCATGACATATCGAGAATAGTGGTAGCGCATGCGTGAGCCAACCGTCGATTAACTTGCATAAAGATGAACTCAAATGACTTAACCGTTATCTTTCGCGTAGGCCCCCACGCGTGCCGGATTGACAGGTTCGCCTATTGCATTGGCATGAGCAGATAAGTTTTCGTGCCTTCTTTCTTTTCCGCCGTTGTGCATCTGTCCAGTTGTTACTCGGCGTTTGTGGTGCCCTAACTTCTTTCTTGTGTCCGTGTTTGCACGCCCTGTCTTTTTAGAATGAATACTTACCTACTAGCTCAGCTCTCTGTTATCAGTTCAGCTTTCTGGAGAGTCAACTAAGCTGCTAACGATCAACACACCGACGCTTGTATCAGTACATCCGCTCACCATTCGGTATAACCTGAGCACCTTCCATATTCCGGAGGGAAATGGACAACCTTCTGCAAGTACTGAGAGACCTTGTTGTATATTTCAATGACGTTTTGGTGACGGGGCGTGACGAGTTGGACCACCTGGAAAACTAGGGGATCCTGGTGCCCTAAAAATTCCCTTCCTTCATTCATTCATAGCGAGGGTCTCGTTCCGGCAGACTTGCGTCTTCAGGTAGTGTGCGAGGGCTTATTGGTCAGCTGCCCACTCGTTAAAGGATCATGTGTTACATAACGCCAGCTGGCAAATAAAATAGTGTTCCGCACACGCCGTCGTGTCTACGAGCGGCACTTACGAACATTCCCATGTCTGCAAGCACATAAATACTCGAGAAAACGGACGAGGGGATTACCGCTGCCGTCGCTCAATTAGTAAGAGCACTAGGCGCGTAATACCAAGGCTGCAGGTTCGGTCACTTCCGGCGGAAAGTTGTCTTTTCGTGCACTTTTCTTTATTCACATCTTTATCAAAACTAGTACAATACACTTGAAAGAGTACAATTAATGTCCCCTGTACCTTTCTTGGCTTCATTATCTGCTGGTTTTCATTACGTCTTGTCAAACAAAAGAAACGAGCCCTGAAATTTCCCTTCCTTCATTAATTCTGTACATCTGTTAGATATATGTGCCGCCGCCACCGCCTGCCTTGGTCTCGCCGTTCTGTGCCACCGCCAAAGTCACAAGACTGATCACGACACCGACGCCGCCGTGCAATAATTGCAGAGCGCTGCCGTTTGTCTTTACTGTTAATCCAAACGAGGAAGCTGAATATAAAATACATCACTTCACCGGAAGCTCTCGAAACTTTCTCTCCCCCAGAAGTGCCACGAGTATTTCGTGCGAGGCACATCAATGGAAAAATTTGGTACCGGAAAGCATGACGCGCTAGGCAGGACATTCAACAGCGTCGTCTGCTTTGGGAAGATCGATGCGTGATGAAAACACTATTTTATAATGCCACCTGGGCTGTAGCTTTGAATAAATGGGGAAATTTCTCCCCTTCGGTTGTACGCTTGACGTCGCTTGAAAGCACCACAATATTCACTCGCAGTCTTTGAAGGCGTCTTATACGGTAGGCCAGTACTCGGTGCCGAAGTCTATAGGACGTACGCAACAGAGACCGGTGTCGCCCTGCACAAGTGTCCGCAGGGTAAGAAGCTGCGTGAAGCTTGGATTTTCAACACCAGAAAATAAGAACAGCCATCACCTACAATATGCGCGTGCAGCCAGCACTGCCGCGAGGAAAACGTCTGCTTCCGTGTCGTGCTACGCTGTTCGGTGAATAGCAGAAAGCGCTCACTGAGACACTCGCCAGTACAGGCTGGCCAGCTCATGACGCCTTTTTCCCGCAAGCTGGCCCATATGTTGGCTGTGAATTCATATTGTCTTCCTCCGCTAGGCTCTTGCTTTCCTTTATATTGCTATTGGATCGCTCTACAAGGCGTTTGTTTTCCATGTACTGCAACCGCTTTGCCATGTTTCGTGCTTGATTTTCCGTCGTTTCACAATTCCCCTAGTATAGTAATGCCTTATTGCTATTATATCATACCAAAATATGTAAAGTATTTGGGCTTGCCCAGTTCACCTTCTTCTTCATAAAAAACCCTTTCTTCATTTTTAGTAAACCGCAGGTGAGTAGCGGGGCTTGCCCAATTTCTCTGTCACAAACCTGTGAAGAGCTCCATTATTAGCCATACACCGACTTGTCCGTAAAGGGTCTTGAAAGAACAGCTTCGCCGTTAAAAATGTCACAGTTTCGTGAAAAGGCGTAGCAATGACTGCGGTAGCAAGAAATTGGAATTTCACACAATGAACGACAGGAAGCTCGAAACTTCCAGCGTGCTGCTCAAGCACAATAGAACGCACGAAAAGAACACACAAGTATACACACAGGTAATCGCCTAATCCAACTCGTTGGCGAATGTCACCTTCTTTTTTTCCTTCTCAGCTGATGTATTGAAGCTCGCCCCCGCGCTTCTGAAAGCTATCTCAATCTAACGCGGCTTTGCACTGCCACCATGATCGGAGGCATTGCAAGCTTTCTGCACCTTAAATGTTTTTTGCGCAGCCTCCATGATTGGCTCTCCTTTGAACACGGGAGCATATCCTGCGGTGACGTCACGAATTCTGACAGTGTGTGGCGTAATGATGACGACATATTGCAACAGGTCATGTAACTTTTGTACGCTGACTGCAGAAACGCATTCACTTAAGTATCACGTGACATTTGAGCGAAGATGCCAACGGTCAATTTTCGTGTTCGATGATGCATCTCAGGCTTTCGCCTTGAAATATCGAGACGATCTACAGTGCTGACGACTCTGCTGTTGCAGACCGGTAAGCGGTCTGTCGCTCTTCCTGTTGTATGTTTGAAAAAAAATTACAGCATATCCACGGGTGAATGATGAAGAGCTTGGGCGAAGCTCCTGAAGGCAATCATGGTCTCGGGATTCGCTTCTCGTTGAGCCCGTTTCGCAACGGCGTCCTTGGCGCGCACCGTCACGGGATCTGCCTGGCTGCCGCCGAGCGAGCGCCCGCCGCTGCGCATCGTCCATGCTCCGCCAACGATCCGACACGTACGGCGACGATCCAGGAGAATGAGAGAGGCGCTCGCTCCCCACGCATCCCCGCGCAGCCTGCGCAGCAGCCAATCGGAGAGCAGCGGCATTTCCAGCGCCATCTAGTGTCGATTCACACAAGCGCCATATTGCACACAATTCTATTGGACCAACGCCATCTAGGAAATGAGACGAGAAATGGTGAGGACGACACAGATTGTGCACAGCGCCATCTAGAATATCGTCCCTGAACTGCAGTTTGTATGTACTTCTATGAGACGGCGCCATCTATTGCATCATACGGGAGATCCGTTTACGCCGGACAACGGAGACGTGACAAGGTTAGACTAAGAGGAGCTACGCCCCTAAAAATGGTTCGCGATCAGGAGGAATCACCGCTGCTGAAGCCGAGTCTTGCCTGAGCTAAAACTTCTTTAATCGAACGAAGCCGCATAAATAACTCGGGCAAACATAGCGAGTATCTCACAAATATTTATTCAAAGGCTGATCTACAAAATCGGGTAACTGGCCTTTTTATTCTGGTATTAGTCTACAAAAGGCCTTTAGCGCAATTTCCATCCATCTTGTTCCGCAAGAAATTTTCTCTTTCTTTCGACGTTCTTCCATCGACGCAAGAAACTTCATGTCCGCGCCAGTCGTAGTTACTGATGGGACTTCCTACGAAGACAAAGTATGTGCAAGTACAGAGACTAGTTGAAAGGAACTGCCTAAGAAAATTTAATTCGATAAATCTTTCTCAGCCTGAAGGAAATGGACGCCGAGAGTAGGCTAAATGCGCTATTCGGGTTATTCCTACAAGGAGCGCCTGTATGTTCACTTTACGGCTAAACACTGGCGAAAACTAACTTTCTGGTAAGCTTGTCACCGTTTGTGTGCACTACTTCACGTTATATTCACCTTAGGCTATATTTTGTTCACAAAACAATTTTTCCTCACAATAGAATACAATACAATAAAAATAACGTTTCACTAAACGATATCTTTCTACAAAAATATTCGCAACATGGACCATATTTTTCTAACTAAGCAGGCATAAAAAATGCACGGAAGCGTAAAACTCGACTAATACTATTTTAAGTGTAAAGGGTATGATCGTGTGGTCGGTAAAATTTTGCGCTAACCTAATTTAAGAAGAACAAATTTCTTGACAATGCGTTTTTCGAGCCTTACACCCAATATTTCTAAAAAAGAAACATCTTATGCGGCTTACGCTCCTGCGAAATATTTCTAATAGCGGAGCTGGTATGCTTTTGCTTATGCCGTTACGCGTTAGCATAAATTTTCATCATCATGAATGGCCTCTACCTTTCTAGCGCGTGCAGCGCAATAACTCGGCCGGTGCGCGCTCTCTTTGTCCTTCTCTTGATATTCAGCTTCACTCCCCGACCATGTGTGACCAGCTCGCGCTCTGCCGCTGCGCCTATTTGTCCGGCATGGCATGCAATAACTAGGATTCGGGATAGAAAGAGTACAGAGAGAGTGGGAGAAAAGAGAAACTGGGTGGGATAGAGAGAAAGAAGGAAAGAGACAGAAAGGAAGAGAAATGATTTCTTGGCGGGGCGGGATACGAACCCGCGTATCCACGATACGAAGGCGGGCATCGTAAGGACTCGGCTACCCATGGTTTTCTTTTTTTTTTGTACCCGGTTATGCGCCATGCAACCGGAGGTAACAGAATGATATTGCAATACGCAGGAAAAATTGCAGGCACACTTCGGCCGTCAACCACTGCGTGAAAAACCTCGCCAATCAAAATTGCTTCATTGTAAGCAGTTGGTCAGTCTTAGCAAACCATGAAGGAACACTTTGTTTTGTTTATTCGGCAAAACAGGGCATTGTATAGTATAGTATAGTATAGTAGAGTAGAGTATAGCGAGAGGGTGGGAAAGGGAAGTGAGGGTGAGAGGGAGAAAATGGAGGAGGGTGTAAAGCATTTTCTAGAAATGCAGAGAGAGAACCCAAGAAAGAACGGCAAATTTTGAAACAGATAAAAAAGAAACAGCAAGCCACATATAGACACAGGGAGAAAGAACGAAAGGGAAGAAAGAGAAGCAATGACAGAAAGAACGAGAAAGACAAAGAAGTATACAGAGAGATAAAGAAAACATACAGATAAAGACATGCAAAAAAACATAAAACAATGAAAGCGAAAAGAAAAGGAATTCAGCAAATCCCACTCACCGTGGGAATCGATGTTATGCGAAGCATGCGCAGGATGGTGACACTGGCGTAATTTTTCACATTGAGCGAAACGTTACGGAATGACGATAGAGAAATGTGGAAGTGGTATACGCACTCTCATGTGTTGCAGAGTCGCATATGTATTATATAACCAGTTGTTTACAGCTGCGTAACGATGCCAACAGCAACATGGGCGTTATCAACACCAGACGCGGTAAGCTGATATGTAGTGCTTATATTCTTCAATACTGGATAGCACGAATCAGAACAGGAGAAAGAAGGAACACAGATTTACAGGACAGGCGTTACTCGCAACTAAGCTTCATTTAGGAAAGTTTCCCTAGATATATGGTACGCAGCCGAGTGGCACGCGCAGGCGCACTGCACGTACGTTACAGTCACAGTTGTAGTTGTTCCAGTTTCGTTACAGTTGTTATGCGTATACTTGTCCGTTATGACGGAGAACGCATGCACGTTTCACGAACCTGTGTGTAGTGTAGGAGGGGTTCTTGACAGTTCTTGAACATGGTCATCATCACCGTGATCAGTGAGTACCAGCATCTGGACCGGACGTTTTATCGGATCCGTTCGTGATCGCGCCTACGAGGGGTCTAAGTGTAGTGAAGCGCTAGCTATAGTGCAGCTGGTGGAAATCCTGGATGCCTCTTACGATGAAATGATCTATGATGCCTCCTGTCCTCGACGTGGCAGCGAGGTGTTTTGATGCCCAGTCCACATCCAAGCCGTCTTTCACGTAGTGTAATGACCAGGCGTTGTTGGGTCTTGATAAGTCAATGTTGAAGTCACCGGTAATGAGGAGAGGCCTGGTTCACTCGGCAGATTTATTGTAGGGAAATCTTCACCCCGTTTTTTTTTCGTAATCCACGTAGTCTAAGTTGTGGACCACGTGGACGAGTGGATGGTAGTTGAGCGTCTTCCAGGGGTGTTCTGCCTTCAGTTCCTTCATTTTCCTTGCGTCGGCCGCGATGGTGTAGCGGTTATGGTGCTCGGCGGCTGACCCGAAGGTCGCGGGTTCGATCCCGGCCGCGACTGTCGCTTCGATGGAGGCAAAATGATAGATGCCCTTATACTTGCGATCTCGGTGGACGTTAAAGAATACCATATGGTCAAAGTTCCCGGAGCCCTTGGCTATGGCGTCTCTCATACTTATCGTGGTTTTGGGACATAAAACCCCAACAATTATTATCACTTTCCTAGCGTTTTGATGTGTGTGTTCGCCGTTACTGTATTGGTTGAGACTCTGTATCACCTGTTGCACATACCCGCATAACATGAACTCTAGTATGAGGGTATGTGCCACAGGTGACTGAGAGAAAGGGTTTAATGACGTACGCGACAGGTATTTTGCGTTATTCATGTCATGACCAGTGAATCGTGTTCGTCATACACTGATCCCCTGCTATGCCAATTTTGGTGCATTGCAAGTTATGGAGACGACCAGGAGAGCGCCCAGACGTAGGCGGCTAGATAGATAGATAGATAGATAGATAGAAACGGCCAAAGTGCCTGAGGTTCCCTAAGAAATGCTTCGCATTTAAAAGTGAAAAAAATAGACAAACAAGAAAGGCCGCCCAGCAGCGTTCTTTCGGGCTTGGAACCACTAGTACGAAGCCACCTTAATTTTGATTTTTTTTAGCGCGAGTTCTTAGGCAGTCGAGTTCAAACGTGTAGTCACCCTAGTCTCGGCCCTAGTTTTATTTTGACGAGGCTGCACGAAACAAAGCAATCTATACACTGTAGCGCTCTTGCTCATCCTACGGTTCTAGGGTCCGCGGTGCCTTATTGTGCGTGCAAATGCTCCTACAGGAACACCATGGTCGTTGCTTTCGTTAATTCATCGTTTACGCACAATACACGCACTGATCGTCTTCTCGAAACTATTTTCCTTCTTTGCTTGCACTCGCAATGAGTGACATCAGTCTCATCGTCTTCGTAGCTCGGCTCCCTGTCATAGCTTGACCCTGCCGTCTACCTGGTCTGCATCACCACGACATGGGACGCTGCATGTCCGGGCTGCCCTCGCGGACTTTTACACGCGCATGCGTCGGTTAGCGGTAAGCACAATGCCGTGGTAGCTTTTGGGTGTCACTACGTTACGGTTTTAGATTTTTAGGGCAACAATTATTTTCCCGTTTTTACGAAGTTGCCGATTTAACGAAATAATTCGAGCGAGGTCGTCACTTCGTTAAACTGAGCTTCACCTGTACGTGGAGGCCTGCTTCTGTTTGACCTTCTACTGACCTCCTCTTTGCGACGTATACAAGGCACGCACGCCAGGCCGCCGCGAGCAAGGTGCCACCGTTTTTGGAACGTTCTGGGACGTCGCGTTTGCCCTTTTTTTAACTCTCCGACTGGGCACCCTCGCCCTTTATCAGTATGCTTTCTCAGAACAAGCGATGTGTTTTTGTGCACCTCCCAACGCGACCTGGAAACATACAGATCTAGACTTTCGACTTCAAACAGAAGCAGATAACCTTTGGAAGTTTTGTAATGGTACTTTGGGCTGGCCGTTTTCATGCGGTACAAAGCACTATGGCGAAGTTGGTCATGCTCCGCTGGTCGAAATCGAGCGCTCCAAATACATTCAGCTGGTACTTTGGGCGCATTACGGTCTATCTCAGAGTGCTCTGAGACGCTCTCAAGTCCGACCTCGAAGCGCAACCGATGTTCGTAGGCGCAACCGATGTGCGGACACGTGACTGGTCCTTCGTTCTTTTCGCATGAAGTCTGCCACGGCTGCTTGCGCAGACAGCCTGCGCTCTTTGCTTGCTTGTAACGGAAGACGCGGTGACGTGCATTCTCTCCCGGCCTCCTATTGCTCTGGCACAACCGTTATTTGTTCCTCTTGTTCTCACGCACTGTCCATGAAATGAAATAAGTGTCATGAAGTCGCTGGCATTTTTATCGACTTGCTATGGTGTTTCGGCTCTGTGCTGTTCATCGTCATCTTCATTAGCCTGACTACGCCAACTGGAGGGCGAAGGTCTCTCCCACATTTTTCAAATTAGCCAAAGGTAAAACAAGGAGAACTCATCGGCATATGCCATGACTTTAAGTTCTTCCTGGCCTGTCAATGAGAATCCTCGGATGCTTTAGGCGCTTGCGAGATTTGTTATGAGAGGTACTAACGACATTACGAATAATGTCGGTCCTCGCGGGCACCCTTGTGTTATACCTTAATTAGAGCTTAGGGTTGCAGAGCCGTTGGCGATTATGTCGCATGAGAGATCACTGTAGAGGAGTTCGACCAACTTGACAAAATCCAGCGAGAATCAGAACTCTCGTATGACATGGAGTAGGTATGGGTGGTCCAACCTGTCAAAGGCCTTCGCCTCATCGAGGGAGAGGAAGGCACAACTCAGTCTCTTTTTGAGGCATATTGAAATACATCACGAATCACAGTCCCGAATTGCTGCATGCACGGTGAGCTTGCGCGCCTTCTTTGTTTGCAATTAAAGACGCGGTGACGTGCATCCTCTTCCGACCTCCGATCGTTCTCGCCGACTGTCAATGGATAGAGATAACTACCATGAAGTTGGTTACATTGTAATTGACTTGGAATGGCGTTTGAGCTGCGTGGAGTTCAACATCGTCATCCTCATTTACAACCACTGCAGGGAACAGGCCCCTCCCACGATTCTCTGACTAATCCGGCCCTGTGCTTGCTGCGGTCACGCTATCCCTGCAAACATCTGAGTCTAATCTTAATCTCATGTGGAGTTATCGCTTTTTTATTCTTTGCTGAGAAATAGATCACCATTGATTACAATTGTCATCCCTACAGAATATCTCATAAGTCCCTTGGGTGCTTCCTTACGTCAACAATTACATACAGTTTTGCGCCTACAACGTGCTGTTTCCTCATCTGCGCATACGCTTGAAGAGTCTCAGTTAAACTATTATGTACTTCAAAAGCTGATGTGCTGAGGGCTTGCCCTGTAAAGAACTGTATTCTGAAAGGCGAATTCTAGAATACAATATGGTAGCAACAACCCTCTTGAGATATAGTCTGCCTGTAATAATCATTAAATCAAATCAAATCAAACGTTTATTTAACGTGCCCAGGAACAACCGTTAGGTCTTTGTACTGGCGCACAAAAAAAAGAAAAAAAGAAAGAAAAAGAAAACAAAGACCAACATTCATAATAAAATATCAGGGATAAAAAACGTTAAAAAATTGCACATATACAGCTATGCGCAGGCGGAGAAAAAAATGTCAACAGTGTACGAGGCTAAGTAAGTACAGTGCAAAGCTCGGAGCAGAACAACGACTGGGAGCTGTGAAAAACATCGAGCTCTAAAAAGTATTGTAAATAATAATAATAATAATAATAATAATAATAATAATAATAATAATAATAATAATAATAATTTCTTTAACGTGCCCAGGAACAACCGTAAGGTCTTTGTGCTGGCGCACGCAAAAAAAGAATACAAATAAACAATACAATACAGACAGTTTTCAGAAATAAAAAGAGCAAAAAGACGTAGACAAAGAGAAATGAACACAAAAGGGGAGGAGTAAAATAAGACAATACGAGAAATATTGACGGGGAATAAAAAATTAGATTGCATATATACAACTATGTGGAAAGACTGAGAAGGGAAGACTATGTACATTGTGCCACACTACGTGAAAACAGTGCAAAGCTCAGTTAAAAACAATGATTGTGGGCTATGAAAAACGTCAAGATCAAGAAAATTAACATTATAAAGACTTTGCATTCTGTGAACGGTAAAGCGTTGGTAGAAGCAGGCGGGTACATCAAACGGTCTGTTCTCCCTGGTTAACTTATGCGGAATTCGAAAATTTACATAATTGAGAAGTACAGGGCAGGATATGATACCGTGGACTAGCTTATAGAGAAACAAGAGAGCAGAGCGATTTCGTCGGCAGTGAAGTGATGGCAGCGATAATAATTCAGCAGTATTTGAACGAGATCCCGAGTCATTTTTAGCAAAGCGATGGTTATATATGATGAGGAACTTTTTCTGGACTCGTTCAATGGTGTTACCGCGTGATTGAGCAATGTCATTCCATATCACGGACGCATACTCAAGTTGAGGAAGACATATTGCCGTGTACAATTTGTGTAGGGCCATGGGAGACCTGAATTCTCGAGATATTCTACAAACACACGCGAGAGAACGAAGCCCCCCATAGCAGCACGCTTAACGTCAGAAGAAAAGTTTAACGCGCTGTCAACAACAACACCAAGATCACTGATTTCATAAACCTTGCATACCGGCACAGAATTGACAGAGTATTGAATTGACACGCTAGATGTTTTGCGAGTGATAGACATGAATTTTGTCTTCGAGGTATTCGGAGAAAGGTTATTACCGTTGCACCATTCGGAAAAAGAGCGCAAGTCTGACTGCAGCAAGCGACAGTCGTTAACTGAATGAATTTCCTTAAAAATCTTGATGTCATCGGCATACAAGAGGAAAGAAGAATTAAGAATGGAAAAAGAAACATCATTAACGTAAATTAAAAATAGGAGTGGGCCTAATACCGCCCCTTGAGGGACCCCACTAGTCACTTTATACAAAGAAGACGTTTGGCCATTTACGGCTACATAACAATATCTATTGAGTAGATAGCTCTGCAGGAGATTCACAACGGACAAGTCAACATCAAAGTGCGCAAGTTTAACCATAATCAGTGTCTGGCTGACTACGTCAAAAGCCTTGCTCAGGTCACAGTAAATTACGTCAACCTGTCCTCTCTGAGAAATAGGTGTGGATATCTGCGTCATGAAACTAGCAAGATTTGTGGTAGTTGAGCGGCCAGCAAGAAAACCATGTTGATTTGGAATCAATGAGTTTTTCACACTAAAAGACAATATTTTGTGAAGAGACAGTTCGAATATCTTTGATGTGGCACATAGTAGAGAAATCGGGCGATAATTAGAAACATCTGCCTTAGAGCCCGACTTAAATACTGGGAAAACACGAGCAGTTTTCCACATGCTGGGAAATGTGGAAGTGTCCAGGCAGTTAATAAATATTGTAGTCACTACTGGGACAAATATAGTACCATATGCTTTTAGTATGGCGGAGGGGATGCCATCTGGGCCACATGATAAGGATGGTTTTAAGCGCTTAATGCATTCGCTGATAAGATTTTCATCCAGCGACAAAGCACTGGATGAGCTAACTGCCTTGGGCTGTTGTCTGATATCAGTGCTGGAGTCTGAGGCCTTATAAAAGGATGAGAAATGTGTGGCAAAACAGTCAGCGACGGCATGCACTTCTACCCCATTTGAGTCTAGTAGTCTGAAGGACTCTCCGCTTTTGCTAGACCGTTTACGTACATACTTCCAAAACTCAGCCGGCCTGTCAGAGGCGCTTTTTTCTAAGAATTCAATGTACGAACTATGATCCCGTGTATATAGGCGTTTAGAGAGGGTTCGAAAAAAGCTGAACTCTTCCTTGCACTCGCTGGATGGAGAACATTTAGATTTCCTGTGTGCGTGATCTTTATGCTTCAGTGCACTGATAAGTTCAGATGAGAACCAGTGGGGATATTTACGTTGCTTAGGTGTATACTGGGGAATAAAATTAAGCATGCTGCTCAGTACAAGCTCCGTAAACCGATCAACCTGGTCATCAACATTTGGTTTGTCAGTAACCTGTGACCACTCAACGGTGGACAAGTGATGTTAGAGGCCCGTGTAATCACCTCGCTTGAACGCAAATCTTGGAGATTTTTTTACGTAACTGCTGTAGCTCGTTGTTTCGGCTGATGCAGATAATCTTACGTTAAGTGGTGGGTGGAATTTGTCCGGACGTACAAGAGAGATGTTGGAGCGGGAAACTTCAAGGGGTTGATCGTTTGACACACACAGGTCTAAGACGTTGCCACTGGAATTGACGACTGAATTATGTTGCACTAGGGAATTAAACGCCAGAAAGTCCAAGAGCAGGCTGCACTTTTTCTCTGTGAAATGATTGTAATGAGAAAAGGTAAGCGTGCTCCAGTCAATTCCAGGTGCATTGAAATCCCCAAGAACAATAATTCTGTGCCTATTATGAGAAGTTATCACAAGTTCAATAGAAGACATGACATCGTGAAACGAGGCCGGGGAAATGCTGGGCGGTAAATAGAAGCATCCAATCAACAATTTTTCACGGCGCTCAAGGTTGATCTCTAGCCAGATCGATTCTTCGATAGTTTCTAGGTCTTTCCGTCTGGCGGATTTCAGTGAATTGTCAATGACAATCAGCACGCCACCGCCTTTCTGTTTGGTTTCACTGAAATCTCGGTGACGGCGGAATGTGGTGTAGGTCGGGGGAAAAAAGTCCGATGAGGGAATTTCAGTGCCGAGCCAGGTTTCAGAAATAGCGATAATAGGAAAAGAAGACGAAAGAACATTAGAGAAAAACTCGAGTGTCTTGGTACGCAGACCCCGAGCATTTTGGTAGAATATGTCTACGTTACACGGCACTTTCGATTCCAGGCACTAGCTCAGAGGGACGAAGCATGTCATTGCGCAGCTCCCCACGAAATGGCTTGAAGAGGCATCCGAGGGGCCACATCGAAGGGTCATTCAGGCGTTGCAGCGTGTCCTCGTCAACTTCGATATAGAATGAAGAATATGACTGGAATCTTGTTTGAAGCCGCCGGCAGGAAATGGGAGACATATCGAATGAAGCATATTGTATTTTTTATGTCAGCAGCAGTGGTGTCCGGGCTCAGCTTCGTAACAAAAATGGCCTTTGGCCGTTGTGGCCGTTGTGGCCGCTGAGCTACAGATATAGTGGATGTCTTCAATGCTCCAAACGAGGCGGGTTTCTTCTTTCTTACACCCTCAGTTACCGCTGCAGAAGAGGCTGTCACAGGCATCACACTGACACGCTCGGACGTGTCTACGTCACCTGGCGGCGAATTCGAAGATGAAAGAATTTTGGACAGAGGTTGTTCAGAGTACGCGGCTTGCTTGGAGGTCACAGATCGGCCAACGGTCACCTGCTCTGGAGGTGCCTTCACTGACACGGCGGCCGTGCGGCGCGTCAGCTCCTCACGCAGGAGGCGGACCTCTGCACGAAGGGAGGCGACCACACGGGCTTGTTGTTAAATAACATGACGCTAATTAAATAACATGAAATAACATGATGATAACATGATGATCATGAATTGATAACATGATAAATAACATGACGCTAATTAGGAGCGTGTAATTAAAACCAAGATAATCAAGACATTACTCGCCGAGATTGTGTTAAGTAGGATCGTGCTAATTACGATTATGCTATTTACCTCTGTACAATTCAGGACCTTGCAAATTAAACCTGTGTAGTTAATGCCGTGATAATTAAGACATCATTAATTATTGTAAATAACACGACACTATGCGCGTGCTAATTAGGATCGTGTTCATTAGGATTACGCTAATTACTTCTGTACTATTCAGGACCTTGCGAATTAAACCTGAGTAATTAATGGCGCGGTATTTAAAACATCAATTAATGCTTATTAACACGACGATAATTAGGAGCGTGTAATTAAAGCAAAGATAATCAAGAGCGTACTCACCGAGGACGTGTTAATTTTGATCGTGCTAAATATTATGTTAATTACCACTCTGCTTAATTAATGTCGTGGTAATTAAAACATTAACAATTTAGAAACGACTATTCACTATCATCTTAGTTAAAGGGACCGACAACTGCCCAGAACATGAAATGAGATGACTGCACTGATGGAAAGATTGTCCGTCGCATTGACTCAAACCAACCCCGTTTATCTCGTGAGAGGTGGATTTATATTTTTATTTCTTCATTGAAAGTCGCGAAAAATGACCTTTGGCGCCTCTGGCGGCAAAATCATAAACGGTCCGATGAAGCCGGTCACGTGACCATTGATTGATGTACGCGTTCGATGACTTTTCTGTTAGTACTGAAATATTGTTCATTTCTTTATATTAAAAGACATTACTCCATAAAAATGTACATATAGGCCTGCGTTAGTTGTATGCAACAAAGTGGCGCTGCCTTCGCTTGGCGTAATGATCACATGCCGGGACAAGCCATTCATGACACAGGCGCAGGCAACCTTGGGCGCAGGCGCACACAACGTTGTACAAATACCGAGAAGGTGTATAAAGCCACATCATCTCATTGTAACAGCTTGCTATATTCAAAAATGGTTGGAAAGCTCAAAATAAAGGTGGTTAAGCATAGCTACAGTAGAACGACAGCGTTCACAAGGGCTAGCGGCATCGCTATCAATTCTCAGCGTTGCTGGAGCAAGCCTTCATGCGTGTTTGGAGCCTTTCAGATCGAAAAATACTCCTTATAAAATAACTACGTGCTTTTAGGATAAACCACTGCAGCTACAAACGCTACGAAGGGTAAGCTTCCTGTCGCGCCGTAAAAAACTGGGTCGAGAAAAATCAGTTGACGGTCCCTTTAAGACCTTCCTAAGCAATAGCACCAATATTGAGACCGAACTGACACGATGATTACACCGAAGCAGGCCAAGCATACTGAGTAGACGAGCCACGTAATAAACTCGAAGAAGCTAGGTGACCACAAGCTCCTCCGATGGCCCCAGCCTTGCGCAAGTAGTGCAAGCTGGCCAAATTATTTTATATGCAAAGAAGCTGCTGAGTAGCGTCCACCGCATGAAACACTTGACAGGCACACCGGCACTATGACAGTCACGAGTTGAACTGGGGCCTTTTCAGAATCAACGAGTTTGTGCCCGAGTTCGCGCGTCAATCGATTTGATTGGCAGACGCTCGCGCGAAGAGCGGGTCCGCCCACCGCGTCTCCTCTTGCCGAGGAGCAGTGCTTAAGCAACAACGCCAGCGAGCAGCACGATTCATCTATGAGCTTAATCGCACTGACTATGTGCACACGCACGAAGAACTGAAGGTTATATCATCAGGTGGCTACGGTGCCTCGCATTCAGTTTCACCGCTCTCACGACGTACCACTCACATCTATGAAGCAAGTGCCCCTGGTGGGATTTGCGGCGAGAAATGTTACTATTACTTATTTGCGGAGACACTGTTTCTAGCGAATCGCTAATACAAAAAAATGTTCATACGTGTAATGTAAGTATAGCAGTAACCTGTCCATTTATTTATCTGTAATATTCCAGAGAAGCGAAACGAGCTGCACCAGAGTGTTGAGTGATCGCCCTTGTTGTCTTCGAGAGTGGAAATTTAAATGCACTAGGTGGAACGAACGAATTTACCGCAGAAGAATTGATGCCTGGGCAAGTTGGAATTTACCGAAAAAGGACAAACGCCCACGAACACGCCCGTGGGAGGCGCGATCATCAGTTGGCAAAAAGATAGCGCGACAATCCCACTGACGTCGCTGCACTGTCAAAATGTTGACTGAGTGGCGGCGCCGACGCGTTCGCGCGCGGTATTCCTTTGAAAACCGCCGCAAATGCCGCGCATGCGTTTGTGACGCCATTCTCGTTCTTGTAGCCTTTTTAGGGGAGAAGCTGCTTAAGGCGGCACCCGTTCGTCCCTCGTAGTCGTCGTCGTCGTAGTAGTAGTCGTAGTCCGTAACAAGTCTTACGCTTTGACCTCCAAGGTGGTGCCGGTGGGAGATTTTTCCTGTGCGTTGTTGAGCAATAAAAAATTCGCAGCGTGCGCGTTAACTAAAAGCCGAATTCTTCTGTCTCTCATTCTCCATTAGCAGCCATTGGCATGTTCCAGTAGGAAACGTTAGTAGAAGTAGAAGTGTAAGTGTTAGCTAAAAGCCGACTTCTTCTGTCTCTCCTTCCCATTAGCAGAGATTGTTTACCTCCAAGGTAGTGCCTGGTGAGATTTCTCCTGTGCGGGATTAAACAATAAAAATTTTGTTCAAAACGCCGTTGATTGATGAAATAAACCAACGAAAGACGCCCGATGTTTTGTAAAAGCAAAACGAAAGAACGCCAGATGTTTCTAAAGCAAAACGAAAAGACGCCAGCTGCTTAACGAAAGACGCCAGATTTTTCTAAAGCAATGGTTTTCTAAACAATCAAAACTCACAGCGTACATGTAAAATTAAAGTGAGCTGCAAGTAGTCATAACTCATCGAACCTTTAGTATAAACGCGCCCGATCTCACGTCGGTGATGATGTACTGGGCAGAATTCACGGAAGATTCACGGTTTACCGATGAACCTCCGCAGCTTCGCCCACTCATCATCATTCACTCCGTGGATATGCTGTGATTTTTTATCAATGCTTCTATTACGCGCTCCGCACTGTCTTCCAATCACGACCGTCGTAGGGCGGGCTCGGAGCAAACTCGTGTGCCCGAGAAGCTCGGGCCATCCTGCATAGCACCCCTGGGGTTCTTCAACGTGCACCTAAAGCTAAGCACACGGGCCTCAAGGATTTTCGCCTCCATCGAAAATACGGACGCCGTGGCCGGGGTTCGATCCCGCAAGCTGGGGGTCAGGAATGAAGAACCATAACCACTCGACAACCGTGGCGGGTATTAGTCTGCCTGTAGTGACGAACACACGCAAGAAAGGTGTTCGCGCTCTGCAGGCTGCATAAATTCAGGCGCTCAGATTTTGCTTTGTTTGCAAAGGTATGATGTCTACAGAGGTGACTTGTGGGAATCGAGCGCGCCCGCCCCTTTGGCGCCTCGTTCCCCAGCTAGCGAGCGTGTTGGCCCGGCGCGGCTCGAGCGCCGGGGACCGCCGCTAATCGGCGGTATGGCGACCACGGCGGCGGCGCCAGGCCTCTTTGTCTGGTGCGAGCCATGCGTCGGCTTCCCGGCGCGCGGGCACGCGTCCGGGCATGCCTGGACATGCTCACACCACCAAGCTAGCTTACGTCACTGCGCAACGCTTGTCCTCATTGGCCGCCAGTGACAACCCCCTTCCCTCTTGAGCTCGCTTCTGTCTCGCGCGGGCTTGCCCGCGTGAGATGCTCTCAGGCTGGCATGAGAGGTTGACGCGCTTCTCTAGCAGGCGGCTTCTCGTTCGTGTGCTCGACTACTGCCCTTTGTGTGATGGTCGTAGCGCCGCCAGCAAGCGTACTCGATCGGTCTTGCGGAGTTCCCTTTACGGCCTGCAAGCCCGTGACTGTCGTACTGTGCTGCATCTTCGGTTAATAAACCCCTGTTGTTTGTTGACATCCTGCGTCGAGTGCCTTTTCTGCGCCGTGCCGGAGTCGACTAACCCGGCCGTAGCGTCTTCGTTCACTGCGGCAGTGGAGAACGTCGCGTCCCTTCACGGTCGCCTCGTACGGTAAGCTTTGTGCTAAACCTATCTCCACATAACTGGCGCCAAACTTCGTTTCGGCATGGCATCAGAGCAGTCCTCCTCGAGGCGCTCGTTACTGCTTGATCCTGTGGCGACGGACTTGATCTCGTTCGATGCGGACGACGCCGATAGCACGAGGTAAGCTCGCCTTAGCGGCCCTCGCCTTTCGGCCACCGGGAGAGATCCCGTCTTTGGGGCTCCTTTAGTGATAACCGCTCGAATGTGGACTATAGCCCTAGCCCAGACAGTTTCGGGTTTTCTCAGCTGTTCGAGACACACGCGGAGTGCGTGCTTTCGGGCCACTCCAATGCGTCGTCTCCGCTCGCTGGCCTTCCTTTGTTAGCAGCGCAGCTGTGTGACCAAACCGCCGCACCGGAACGTCCCTTCCTAGGCCACATGGTGCTGGCGTTCACACGCTCGCTGGCCCGTCGTTGTCACGAGCGTAAAGGGTTGAGTGTCGTCCGCGAGCCGCTCGCTTGGCCGACACCGTCGCCGCGTTTTCCGACGATCATTTTCCTCAGGCGCGCCTTGGCGACGCTTTCGGCAAAGGTGAGCCACCGTGCTCCGTTGTGGATTCGCTTGCCTCTCGCATGAGGCATCATGCATCCGTCGGTGCGGAAACCCTTCTCCTCTGTGCCGTTTATTGGCCCCTTTGGGTATGGCGTGCATGTCGAAGAACAGGCGCACGACCCTACAACGGCGGCGCCTGCCTCGGAGCAATTAGCGCTGCACACAACTGCGGCACGGCTCCAGGCAAAACATTGCCTTCCATCTCGCGAGCAGAACCGCTGTTTCGTGCGGCGCTTCGCGGTTGGTTGTGCGCTGGGAGAATCGCGCGCGCCGACAGCGCTTTGTGCATCTCCCGGGTCTTTCGCTGCCCGTGATTCTCGGTCGCGTCTTTCTCGCGCGCACGGGTATCGTGATTGACTTCCCAAACGGTGGCTACAGGGTCGACTCTTTCGGCGCCCTACATCCATTTGCAACCCTCGTAGTGGCTACCGCTGCCTTTAAGTGCGGCACGCCACACGAGATTTCGCTCGCCGTAAGCTTGTCTGCTATGTCACCGTAGTGCCATTGGTGGAGGAAACGGACCCCCATGGCGCTCGTCTGGCTTAAGCGCTTGCGCGAGCCCTCGGGCCGCCCCGCGCGCTGGGCGTTGACTATGCAGCGATACCACTTTGTTGTGCGCTACCGGAAAGGGAGATTAAACGTCGTGGCTCACGCCTTGTCGCGTGTCCCCGTTTCCGTGTGACACTTGTGTCCGCCACTCCCGAGAGCAATCGCAGCGGGTAGACTCCGGGGCCTCTGGCTCCAAGGGGTTGAAAGGCGCGAACCCCGACGGTGAACTGACTTTCGAGTCGATCGCCTCGGGTGAGCACGTCACTTCATGCGGTATCCTGTTAAGCAGAGAAGAGATACCAAAGGCACATCAGTGCGATCCGTTTTGGGCTCCAAGAGCCGTGCTCCCAAGGAGTGGGCGTGTATTGACAGTCTGGTATTGCTGTCGGCGCCGTGTGCCGTTTACGCAGTCTGGTATTGCTGCGGGCACGTTGGGTTTGCATCTGTTTGTCGCCGGCGGAGTTCTCCTGCGCTCCACATCCCACCGACAGAAGCTCCCAAGGAGTATTTCAAGGTGGGGGTACCCCGCAGTCCCAGGAAAGCCACCCTCGTCTATTTCCACGACTCGCGGTTGGCCGGACATGCGAGTGGCCGTAAGACTTTCCAAAAGTTGTGCGGCTCTGTTACCTGGCCAGGCATAAACGTGACGCTCTTCACTCCTCGTGTGACAATGCGTGCAGTCTCGTGCGGGCAAGCCCCCTGGCTCATTCAGCCGCCCTCAAACCCTTTCGTTGCCCGCAGTAGCGACTTGGGAGGGGGGGAGGCGGTCACACAACCGCAGGAAAACCGTAAGGCTGGCCCCAAGTCACGCCACCGGTAGAACCTGTGGAAACGCACTTAAGCAACCTTTCTCCCACTAACAGGTAGCTGGACTTTCTTCCATACCATGACAGTGAATGCAGAATAAGCGCTAAGGTGCGGCGGCACACGTATGGAAGTGGTAGAAGGCCCTCTTCGCCGAAAATACCCTCTGACGTGTTGTCCAAGCCATAACCTGGCAAGCGCCCCCTTTGTTGGGCAGCACTGTCAGGCAGGCACCCCTTTTTGGCAAGCCGGCTATGCCGGGGGCACTCCTCTCCACTCCTGCGTTGCCCTGTCGTCTCCCTGCGCCTGGCTCTACTGGGCCGCCCAGCCTGTTGCTGAACCTGTGGCCTGCTTTTCCCTGGCCGTACCTGCGGGGGCCTGGTTCCTGCCTTCTGCCCTGCAGCCACCTCCATCCTGCCTTGCCCGCCTGGCAGCTTCGGCAGCCGCCCTTGGCCACTGGTTCGCCCACTCAAGCTTTGGCCCAGGCCCGAGCGTGGTCGTTCCAGCCTCCGTTCCTGGCTGCCTGCTGTTCCGGCCTGCCGTTCCTGATCAGCCCCCGTCCCAGCGACTTTCGGCGGTTGGCTGCCGCACGCAACTGGCAGCCACGCATCGTACGTTCCCGGCTGCCAACCTCTCCAGTCCGGCGAACTTAAGCGAGCTGGCTGCCCGCCCTGGTGCAGCTTCGTCCCGTTCCTCCTGGGCTGCGGACCTTCTTCCCGGCGGTGGGCTCTCCCTGACGGTGGACCTTGTGGTGGAACTTTTGGTGAGACGTTTCGTGTGACCGTGGCCGACTTATGGACTTGTACCTTCGGGAAGACGACACCCCCCGTTGGATTTTGCCCCGTTGGCCAGCCCCCTTGCGGCTGAGCTGACCTTGCCACATGGCCTCGCACAGCCTCTTTCACAGGCTGGCCTCGGTCTTTAGGAGGGGGGAATGTGGGAATCGAGCGCGCCCGCCCCTTTGGCGCCTCGTTCCCCAGCTAGCGCGCGTGTTTTCCCGGCGCGGCTCGAGCGCCGGGGACCGCCGCTAATCGGCGGTATGGCGACCACGGCGGCGGCGCCAGGCCTCTTTGTCTGGTGCGAGCCATGCGTCGGCTCCCCGGCTCGCGGGCACGCGTCCGGGCATGCTTGGACATGCTCACGCCACCAAGCTAGCTTACGTCACTGCGCAACGCTTGTCCTCATTGGCCGCCAGTGACAACTCCCTTCCCCCTTGAGCTCGCTTCTGTCTCGCGCGGGCTTGCCCGCGTGAGATGCTCTCAGGCTGGCATGAGAGGTTGACGCGCTGCTCTAGCTGGCGGCTTCTCGTTCGTGTGCTCGACTACTGCCCATTGTGTGATGGTCGTAGCGCCACCGGCAAGCGTACACGATCGGTCTTGCGGAGTTCCCTTTACGGCCTGCAAGCCCATGACTGTCGTACTGTGCTGCATCTTGGTTTAATAAACCCGTGTTGTTTGTTGACATCCTGCCTAGAGTGCCTTTTCTGCGCCGTGCCGGAGTCGACGAACCCGGCCGTAGCGTCTTTGTTCGCTGCGGCAGTGGAGAACGTCGCGTCCCTTCACGGTCGCCTCGTAGGGTAAGCTTTGTGCTAAACCTCCACAGACTATTGCCAGCGCCCACGGCCAACCGATACAAACATACATTCCCTTAGAAGTCATTGTTGGCAAGGGTTCAACAGCCTTTTCTTTTGTCGTCAAGAATGGTATTTTTACCCGTAATACTTTCTATCCCCTGGCAAAAGCTTTCAACAGGCCGCAGTCCCAAAGTCCTTGAGAGCCCAAATGTAACATTAGGCTGATGAGGATGTAATGTCTGGTCATCAGGGTGTCCGAAAAACAATAGATCTCGTTTTGGAAGCATTCTACTGGCCTGGCGTAAAAGGAAAAATACGCAGATACGTTAGATCCTGCGGCGTCTGTCATAGGACTTCACCAAAAGGCAAGGTGGGCAAAGTGCCTCTAAGGCGTATGCCGCTGATCGACACCCCTTTCGAACGCTTGGCCCTGGACATCCTTGGACCAATAACTCCCCCTTTCAAAACGTGCATCGGTGGATTCTCACTCTTTTGCATTTCGCCACGCGCTACCCTGATGCGGTGCCTTTGACAGCGATTGATTCACCTACAGTTGCTGATGGACTTGTCGAGATGTTTTCTCGCATTGGCTTCCCACGCGAAGTTTTGTGAGACCGAGCGTCGTGTTTTACGTCGGATGTATGGAAAGAAGGGAATGAACTACTGGCTAGCAAGCATCTTATATGTACTTTGTACCATACCATGTGTTTAACGCATTGTAGAGATGTATATTAATGGAACTCTAAAAAAGGCTGCTGAAAAAGTTTCAAGAACAGCTAAAGTATTGCGTACGCTTGGTAGCACCTCTTTTGTTCGCTTATCGTGATGCCCCCAAGAAAGCTCCTGGTTGTCATCGCTTGAAATAATTTATGGTCGACTTATGAGAACCTCCCACTATACTGAAAGAGCTCTCGACTGAAGAACCAGAAAATGAAAAACTTCAGACGACGTACGGATATGTCTTGTATTTAAGAGAACCAGGGTGTCGGAACGAAATGTTTTTCGTTTCGGTTTTAGTTTCGTTCTAATAGAAAACATTCCGTTCTGTCCTTGTTCCGGAACGAAAAAAAATGTTCCGTAACGGTTCGTAACGGGGTTTTTTTGTGCGTGCAAAAATTTGCAGTGAAGGCAGTTATAAAAACAAAACATTGCATGTTTGATGTAGTTACTTGCCCTCCTCTTAAGAAAGCGAGACAAGGGTAAAACACGTTCTTCAGAGGAGCGGAAGTACCTCTACCACGAATTTCTACCAACTTGCATAAACGAGTGTATTCTTCAATGTCATAGTATTTATTTTCTCAAAAGTCAATTTCGATCTTTTTAGTGGGCTCAATGTCTTGTGTCAAGGGAGTGAGCACGATCTGAGAAGCAGCACGTCATTGAGTGTATTCTCTTATGCGCAGAACCGCTGTTCTGATAAAAAGATCGCCAGGTCTGCCCGGAACATCCAACACAGTCACAGCGAAAGCTGGAAGAACGGACTTTGTAGAGCCCCTTGTAGAGTATCTTAGGGCAAGTAATACAAGTACATATGCAAGGTACCCACTACGCCATAAATCATCGTAATTTTTCTGAAGTAGCGAAGTTCCCACTATTCCATTTTTCGTCCTTCTTCGGAGAATCGTGGTACCCGCTACACATCTGTAAGGCATTATGTTCACTTTGTGCTATGGCTAATGATGGAGAATTATGGCAGAGCGCTCTGCAATGGGTGGGAAGCAGTGTTGCGGAATAGGCGCCCCTATGCCATTTCGATTCCACTCTGGGGAATTAGAATTTGCCGCAATGCCATTCCTTTCAATTCCTCTGCATGAAAAACTTAGCCCATTCCCACTCCGAGAATGGCCGGGCAGCTCAATTTCATTCCTGTGATTCATCAAGTAGGAAAGGCATCTTGATAGTTTTATCAAGTTAAGAATAAACGCCTCATAAAGCGGACGTCATCAGATGCATTGAGAACTGTAAAAGTACGCACCCCGCAGGGGCGTCTGCGCAAGCAGGCGTTTGGTGTGTAGCGACACCACGGACCCGAGCTAACGGGGGGTTTCGACCCCCTCCCACGCCTAGCCGTGCGTGGCATTGCCGTGTCCGGGGAAAAGGGGATCCTGGGGGTTGAGCCGACGCCGGGTGATTGGACCTTTAAGGCCCCCCGGCAGAGGCAACACACCCCTTTGGCCCCGGCTTCACGTAGACGGCACCCCTGGGCTGACCCACCCAGGGGAATTCGGCAGTCGCCTTTTCCTGTCTCTCTCTCCCCTCACCTTCGTCTTTCCTTCTCACTTTTAATCTTTCCTGTCCTCTCCTCTCTTCCATTTACTTCCGTTTTTCTTGGCGGCGAGGGTTAACCTTGTGTATGTGCCCTCTCTTGGGCGCATTATATTTGGTTATAGTAGCTGTGTACAGCTGGCGTAGGCATGCTTTATATCAATATAAGTGCTGTCGCGTCCCCATGTTGGGCTCCATGGTGGGCGGCTGGCATGGCTGCCGAAACTATACTTAATATATGGCCTCAACCTCATTTCCTCGACTGAATGATCGTCCTCTCACAAAGAGAGGTCGCACCGAAGAGACTCTGAATGCCTTGCTCAAACCCAAAGAAATTTTTCCACGCTTCCACGTAATACACTGCGAAACACTCGACAAGAACGCAAGAACCATCTCTCCTTTCGTTGTATCGAAATGCCTCACCAATACACTCGGTCAAGGCTATAAGGCTACAAGAATGGCTAGTGGGGACCTTTTGCTAGAAGTTCAAAGTAAGACCCAGTATGAAAAACTTTCAAAACTTGCCTCTTTTGGAAGCACCCCTGTCTCTATTACACCACACCGATCCCTCAACAGTTCCCGAGGTGTAGTATCTGACCAAGACCTGCTCGACTTGACTGAGAGTGAGCTCCTTGAGGGCTGGAATGAACAGCATGTAACACACGTACAGCGAATTAAAATCAGACGTGACGACAAAGAAATCCCGACAAAACACCTGATTATCACATTTTCGACAAGCACCCTACCAGAGTATCTCGAAACAGGCTACCTGAAGCTAAAGGTCAGACCTTATATACCCAACCCTCGCCGTTGCTTTAAGTGCCAACGTTTCGGTCACGGCTCTCAGAGCTGCCGCGGCCGTCAAACATGTGCCAAGTGCAGTTCACACGATCACCCTGCAGACGACTGTGTGGAAACTCCCCTTTGTGCAAACTGCGAAGGTACTCACCCAGCATACTCTCGTAGCTGTCCTTCATGGAAAAAAGAGAAAGAAATAATTACACTCAAGGTAACTGAAAATATCTCGTTTAAGGAGGCGCGCAAACGCCTTTCCTTCGCACAGGGTCCTACATTCGCGGACGTGGCACGCAAGGGGGCAGTGCCACAAAGGTTCGCGGCGGCCGCACGTACCACGCACAGTGGACGGGCGGTAGCGCCATCCGCCCCCTCAGCGGAAGCAGCCCGGGCTGCTCCGCAACCAACGGGCATGCAGGCCTCCGGATCTGCAGGCCCAGGGCCTTCTGTTCAGGCAGAAAGCCCCAAAACTCTGACACCCGTGCGCGTTAGCCGCGAGCGGGCATCCAGCATCTCTACTGAGGCGATGGATACAATGGCAAGTCCAACGGCGTCCCAAGCGCCGAAGGAACGGCGCAGCTCGTTGGAGCGCGCCAAAAAAGGAAAAACCCGCATCACAGGGCCTGAAAAGGGCTCTGTGACTTAAGGCAATAGTTCTTCCAGTACACACAGCACTAATTTACACTCAAAATGGAGACACAAATTCTACAATGGAACGTCAGAGGCCTACTAAGAAACCTCGACGATATCCAAGAGCTGCTACATGAACACTCACCAAAAGTGCTGTGTGTACAAGAAACACACCTAAAATCCAAGAACACGAATTTTCTACGCCAATATGTCATATTCAGAAAGGACCGGGATGATGCCATCGCGTCATCCGGTGGTGTAGCTCTTATAGTAAATCAAGGAGTAGCGTGCACACATTTACCGCTCCGAACGTCCCTGGAGGCAGTGGCTGTTCGAGCGGTTCTTTTAAACAAACTCGTAACCATTTGCTCTCTCTACATACCTCCACACTACCACCTTCACAAACATGAGTTCCAGTCCTTAATAGATGAACTACCAGAACCATACCTGGTGCTTGGGGACTTCAATGCACATAGCAGTCTATGGGGCGACTCTCGGTGCGATGCGCGAGGTCGTCTAATTGAACAATTCCTTTTCTCTTCGGGCGCTTGCCTGTTGAATCTGAAAGATCCAACATATTATAGCCTCGCTAACAATACATACTCGTCTATAGATCTCAGCATTACATCTCCATCGCTTCTACCCTTACTTAAATGGAAAGTCATTAATAACCCTTACGGAAGTGACCACTTTCCTATTGTTCTGAGCACACAAATAGTAAATGAATGTCCCCCACAGGTTCCCAAATGGCACATTGACAAAGCCGACTGGGAACAGTTTCGTAAGACTGCTCTCTTAAGTTGGACAGACATGTGTGATTTAAGCATAGGTGCAGCTGTAGACTACTTCACAGCTTTTCTGATTAATGCTGCCACCAAATGTATCCCACAAACAAGTGGACTGTCTGGCAAACGACGGGCCCCATGGTGGAACAATGAATGCGGGAAGGCGCGCAAAAAACAAAACAAAGCATGGAGGTTGCTTCGGGACTCTCCGACAGCCGAGAACCTTGACAGTTTTAAAAACATAAAATCTCAAGGCAGGAGAACGCGCCGACAGGCAAGAAGAGAAAGTTGGGAGAAGTTTTTAACGGGGATCAATTCGTACACACAGGAAGCTAAAGTCTGGAACATGGTTAGTAGGGTAGCAGGGCGGCAAGTACATTCACTTCCTCTAGTAAACACACAAGGCGACACCTTGGAAGACCAGGCAAACTTCCTCGGCGCACACTTCGAACAAGTGTCTAGTTCCGCGCATTACTCTGAAGTCTTCCAACGGTACAAAACAAGAATAGAAAAACAAAAACTAGAGCGGAAATGTACAAAACACGAGGCATACAACCAACCCTTCAGCTTAGCTGAGCTCCAGGTATCGCTTAACAGCTGCATTAATTCCGCCCCAGGTTCTGACCGTGTGGTATACGACATGCTGAAAAACCTACCTGCCGAAACGCAAAGAACCTTACTTTCCTTATACAATGCTATCTGGTTTTCCGGCGAAATCCCCTCGTCTTGGAAAGAGGCCATTGTCATTCCTATTCTAAAACAGGGCAAGGATCCATCCTCCGTTACGAGCTACAGGCCAATCGCACTAACAAGCTGCCTGTGCAAACTTTTTGAAAAGATGATAAACCGCCGTCTTATACATTTCCTGGAAACAAACAATCTACTTGACCCGTACCAGTGCGGATTTCGCGAGGGTAGATCCACGACCGACCACCTGTTACGTATCGAGGCACAAATCCGTGACGCTTTTGTACACAAGCAGTTCTTCCTTTCTGTGTTCCTCGATATGGAAAAGGCTTACGACACCACATGGCGCTTCGGAATATTAAGAGACCTGTCCCACCTTGGTGTACGTGGTAGAATGCTAGATATAATAGAGAGCTACTTGTCGGATCGTACGTTCCGTGTCCGAGTAGGAAGTGTTCAATCAATACCATTCCTTCAAGAAACTGGAGTGCCACAGGGAGGTGTACTTAGCTGTACACTCTTTATTATCAAAATGAATTCCTTGCGCCTCTGCATACCACGAAATATGTTTTATTGCACATATGTCGACGATGTACAGGTCGGTTTTAAGTCGTGCAACCTTTCGATCTGTGAGCGTCAGGTCCAGCTAGGGCTGAACAAGATCTCCAAATGGGCGGACGAGAATGGTTTCAGCCTTAATCCTCAAAAAAGCACCTGTGTCCTGTTCTCTCGAAAGAGAGGCCTTCATCCTGCTCCAGATATTGACCTGCATGGTCAACATCTCTCCGTGAAGACGGAACACAAATTCTTAGGCCTTATCCTGGATAGTAAGCTTACGTTCGTATCACACATTAAATATTTAAAAAACAAATGCATAAAAACAATGAATGTTCTAAAAGTGTTGTCACGCACTACGTGGGGTAGTGACAAGAAGTGTCTGTTGAACTTGTATAAGAGCCTCATACGCACTCGCCTAGACTACGGGGCAATAATCTATCAATCTGCGACGCCAAGCGCCCTAAAGATGCTTGACCCTGTCCACCATCTAGGCATTCGACTATCTACGGGCGCCTTTCGAACTAGCCCCGTAGAAAGCCTCTACGCCGAATCGAACGAGTGGTCGCTCCACCTACAGAGATCATACCTATCATTTGTATATTTTCTGAAGGTGAACGCCAACAAGGAACACCCCTCACACTCCACAATCAATGATTTGTCCAGCTCTGCCCTTTTTGACAACCGTCCTTCGATGACACAGCCCTACTCGCTTCGCGTGAGGGGCCTAGCTGTAGAAACGGGTGTGCCACTTCTCGAACACTCTCTAATGGCTCCCGCTCCACATCTCCCGCCGTGGCAGTGGCAGCTTATAGATTGTGATGTTTCTTTCATGGAAGTTACCAAGCACGCGCCACTTGCACACATCCGTACACACTTCCTCGAACTCCAGCACAAGTACACTTGTCCAGAATTCTTTACAGACGCCTCAAAGTCCAATACTTCTGTGTCGTACGCAGCGGTTGGTCCATCCTTTTCCGATTCCGGTATTCTGCACCCAAACTCAAGTATCTTCACAGCGGAAGCTTACGCGATACTTGCGGCTGTTAAGCACATAAGACAATCAAAACTACAAAAGGCAGTTATTTACACGGATTCCCTAAGTGTAGTAAAAGCTTTAAAAACACTGAAAAAACACAAGAACCCGGTCCTTGTCTCGCTGTACTCTCTTTTATGCACGATATACACACTCGAACAACATGTTGTAGTGTGCTGGGTGCCAGGGCACCGCGAGATTCCAGGCAACGTGTTGGCGGATCACCTAGCAGTATCCGCCCACGAAAACAGCCCCCATACACTCGTAGCTATTCCCCCATTAGACTTAAAACCCTTCCTCAAAAGAAAGCTCAGGGCCTTTTGGCAGAGAACATGGGATATGCAGACAAGAAATAAGCTACACGTTGTCAAACCGCATCTCGGTAATTGGCCGCCGGTATCGAAGTCACGCTACACACAAGTTACACTTTGCAGACTGAGGATAGGCCACACACATAGTACACATTCATATCTTTTGTCCGGAGGCGATCCACCTCTGTGTGATCACTGTGGCGATCCACTAACTGTACTCCACACCCTACTGCAATGCACGGAACTTGACACTCTCAGAAAAAAGCATTTTTCATCAATCTACCTGCAGTTCCCACTCCATCCCGATATGTTCATTGGCAGAGAACCACTTTTTAAATATCAGTCTCTCTTCGAATTTCTAAAAGATGTCCATAACTTCAACGTTATTTTTCCAGGCGCTCGTAGCGCGGCCTCATGATTGAGGCTGTTGCTGCGGTAACTCTCAAAGGAAGCACCTGCCTCCCGGCCGTTGGGCTCAAAGGCCTTGAGGAGGCATTCGTGCAGTTATCCTGCCTCCCACTTGTAAATACCATGCTCACTCGTCATATATCCCACACCCATAGATCACACCACTTATCACTGCCATAATTTTATACTGTATACACATCTTTTACGCTTCTTTAAAGCACGTGATTTTAGGCCTCTATACAGCCACAATACACCCGGTCATCGTAATCATTGGTCATCGCTAACACCACATAATAGACATGGCGCTCTTTGGCCACCCATGGCCCTTGCGCCACAAAACCCCACTAATCATCATCATGTAAAAGTACGCAAAACACGTTACTAATATCGAGGGATAGTAGCTTGTTGACATATCTCGTGCAGTACAACCATACTAATTCCCATAGGGGCAGTTTTCCCGCTACCTATTGGCGGCGAAATCGAGCAGAGTCGGCACATAGCGGCGAGCGGACGAAACCGCGCGGTGTGGATGGCTCCTTGCGTCGTCTGCTAGCCACAACGTGTTCGCATGTGTGCGTACGTCATGCGCGTTCTCAGATTACAGCTTATTCCATTGTGCTAGCAAAGTATCAAATGGTTGTACGTATGCCTACACGATATACATAAGCATTTCACCTTACGAGATTTGTATGCACTCGAATAAGTGAGTACACGCCCGTGTTGGTATGGAGCTAGGTATAACCACCGTACCGTCCATTCGCCAAAATTATTTCACTGTGGGTACCACTTTCTCGTTCAAGCACGTCACACACTTCATTCGGCGTCGTCCTAAACGAAAAAAATGTCGAGCTGTGAATGCAAAATTTTAGTGAAACCATCTCGTGATGTGTTGGCGATTTGGAAATCCTTGTGATACCGCAAAGCATGAACATAGCGTCTACAGAGGATGGTAAGCGGTAAAAAATACATGAAGCCACGCATTTCTGCAGCTATACGCCTATTCATGCAAACAGAAAAGCAGAGTCCAAAGTTATACTTCATCTAATTACGCAGAAATACAGGTTCTCTTTCTTTGTAGCCACCAGAGCAAGAACTATACCACAGTTTATATTGTGGTATAGGCAAAACACAATTTAAACACGTGTAACTATAAAGCAAGAAAAACATCGAGCACAGGGCAACACATGAATTTGTTTGAAGGCCAGTACACCATTGATTGGCACATTGCACTTTTCTCACATTTAATAGGGACGTTAGGATGGTCGCGTGCGTTGATGTGGCAATGGAGGGCACATCACCATTAGGCTGCAGTCAACGCGCTTTACTCGCCAACAATCGACTCAAACCGCATACGGCGAAGCGCCGCTGTGTAAATTTGTATACGCGCCGCCGACCGCCTATCCACACAAACGCGGCGACGGTGCTGTCACCTATAGCTTGATCTCGCGGCGAATAGTATTTGCATGGTCAGAATGTTTGAACGAATGGTGTTGTTTTAATATTGCTTAAGCTTGAGTGTGTTAATGCTAAACTAACGACGTATTTCTATCCTGGCAAAAGTAGTATTCAAGAAGACTAACCAGTTTTGCCACGCGTCTGGAGCGGTCGTGAATATGGAGAAAACTAAAATTGGGTTAATCCCCGCAGGGGCGTCTGCGCAAGCAGGCGTTTGGTGTGTAGCGACACCACGGACCCGAACTAACGGGGGGGTTTCGACCCCCTCCCACGCCTAGCCGTGCGTGGCTTTGCCGTGTCCGGGGAAAAGGTGATCCTGGGGGTTGAGCCGACGCCGGGTGATTGGACCTTTAAGGCCCCCCGGCAGACGCAACACACCCCTTTGGCCCCGGCTTCACGTAGACGGCACCCCTGGGCTGACCCACCCAGGGGAAATCGGCAGTCGCCTTTTCCTGCCTCTCCCCTCACATCTTCGCCTTTTCTCTTACTTTAAATCTTTCCTGTCCTCTACTCTCTTCCATTGACTTCCGTGTTTCCTGGCGGCAAGGGTTAACCCTGTGTGGTTATCCTACCTTGGATACACCATATTCGGTTATAGTGGTGGCGTACAGCTGGCGCCTGCAGGGCCTGTGCTTACAGACCCTGCAGCGTCCCCTTGTAGGACTCCATGGTGGGTGGCTGGCGCTGCTGCCGAAATATAAACATTTACATATGGCTAGTTCCTTCCCCCCACTCCCTGATCGCCCTCACAAAAGGGGGGCGCACCGACGAAGTCTTCCAGTTTTTTTGGTCACCAGAGAGTATCTTTCCCCCGATTCCATGTTATCCACGCTGACACACCCGGCAAACCAGTGCGAACACTTTCACCTTTTCTAGTCTCGAAGTCTTTGACCGAAATCTTTGGCCCAGGATATAAAGTATCGAGAATGGCAAGTGGTGACCTCCTCTTGGAGCTCCGCGACCAGAAACAATATGAGAGACTGCCTAATCTAGCGAAATTTGGAGATACCAACTTAATAGTAACCCCACACTGAACCATGAATACCACCCGTGGCGTTCTTTCAGATGGTGACTTGTTAGGGCTGACGGAGGCTGAACTCCTGGAGGGTTTCAGCGAACAGAATGTCATCAACGTGAAACGAATTAGGATAAGGCGCGATGGCAAAGAAGTCCAGACTAAGCACCTAATACTTACTTTCAATTCAAGTGTACTGCCCGACTCCATCGAGGCTGGGTACATCAAGCTTCGAGTGAGGCCATATATACCAAACCCTCTCCGATGTTTCAAATGCCAGCGGTTCGGCCACAGTTCACAGAACTGCCGAGGCCGCCTAACTTGCGCGAAATGCAGTGCTGAAGAACACACATCTGATGCCTGTGAAAACTCTCTTCTCTGTGCGAACTGTAATGGGGAGCATGCCGCATACTCACGGTCATGCCCATGCTGGAAAAAAGAAAAGGAAATTGTCACAATTAAAGTAAAACAAAACATTTCATTTAAGGAGGCACGAAGGCAGGTGTCCTACCTACCAGAAACCAGCTTTGCCGAAGTGGCGCGTCAGGGGGAGCGCCACGACGGCCTCCGGCGGCTGTCCGGCACACGCGTAGTGAGCCGGCGGTGACGCCACCCGCCCCCTCGGCGGTTGCAGCCAGTGCTGCTCCGCCATCCAAGAAGGGCCCACCAACCTCCGGGCTGGGGGGCGCGAAGGTCTCGTCTCTTGAGGCGAGGCCCTCAAAACAAACGCTGCGCTCGCAAGAGCGCGTGTCCAGCGCCTCGCAAGATGCAATGGACACAACACCGAGCGTGAGGGCGCAGCCAGCGCCTAAGGATCGGCGCGACTCCGTCGACCGATCCAAAAAAGAAAAATCTCGTGTCACGGCCCCTGGAAAGGGACCGTGAGCTAATTTTCCATCCTTGAGCACACAGCACAAAACACATCTAAAATGGACACACAGATCTTACAGTGGAATGTGAGAGGACTTCTCCATAATCTTGATGATATTAGAGAACTTCTTAATAAACATACTCCAAAGGTGCTGTGTGTTCAGGAAACACATCTCAAGTCCACACAAGCTTTCTAAAGCAATATGCCATCTTCCGCAAAGACCGGGACGACTCTGCCGCCTCGTCGGGCGGTGTCGCTATAATAGTTGATAAAGGTGTTGCCTGTAAGCAATTAAATCTCCGAACTTCTCTTGAGGCAGTTGCTGTCCGAGCAGTGCTGTTCGGTAAGCTATTAACAATTACTTCTATTTACATTCCTCCGTGCTATCAACTTTCGAAGACACAATTTCAAAGCTTCATTGATGAACTTCCTCCGCCATATATAGTCGTTGGTGATCTAAACGCACATAATCCCCTATGGGGCGACTCCCGTTTGGATGCGCGAGGACGCCTAATAGAACACTTTCTGTTTTCGTCAGGCGCATGTTTACTTAACAAAAAAGAACCAACGTATTATAGCACTACACATAACAAATACTCTTCTATAGACCTAAGTATTGTCTCGAGTACATTAATTCCATATCTGGAGTGGTCCGTTGTCAAGAACCCCTTTGGGAGTGACCACTTCCCGATTATGTTGAAGTTAACAAAAGAAGATACATGCTCGCCTGACTTTCCTCGTTGGAACACCAAGTCAGCCAACTGGGAACTGTTCAGAGAAAGCACATTTTTAGACGGAGATGACATTGGTGATTTTAATATAGACGATGCTGTGGCATACCTAACAGCTTTTATTATTGACGCTGCAGTGAAATGTATTAAGCAAACTAACGGAATCACTAATAAGCGTCGCATACCGTGGTGGAACGATGATTGTCGGAAAGCGCGCAATAGTCAAAATAAAGCTTGGAGATTACTCCGAAATTACCCAACGGCTGAAAACCTCGTCAATTTCAAACAGGTTAAGTCACAAGCCAGAAGAACGCGTCGTCTTGCAAAGAAAGAAAGTTGGAATAGGTACATCTCCGGTATAAATTCTTACACCGACGAAACGAAGGTTTGGAATAGGGTAAACAAGTTAATGGGTCGGGAGTCACACCCCCTACCCTTGGTAAATAGCCGAGGTGAGAGCCTGGAGGAACAGGCGGACTGCCTAGGTGAACACTTTGAATATGTCTCAAGTGCATCACACTATACAGAAACGTTCTTAAGATTCAAAGAACGCGAAGAGCGGCAGCCCCTTAAATGTAAACGTCCATCCAGTGAGGCTTACAACTTCCCATTTACATTAGCTGAACTTAAGGCATCTCTTGCGTGCTGCAACAACTCGGCGCCAGGTGGCGATCGCATAATGTACGAAATGATCAAGTATCTTCACCCCGAAGCACTAAAAACACTCCTAACCCTCTACAATACCATGTGGGCAGCTGGGTATATTCCATTGTTATGGAAAGAAGCGATAGTCATCCCGGTACTTAAACAAGGCAAAGACCCGTCCTTAGCCGCCAGCTACAGGCCAACAGCGTTAACAAGCTGTCTATGCAAACTATATGAGAAAATGGTAAACCGGCGCTTAATTCACTTTCTAGAAAGTAACAGTATACTAGACCCCCTTCAGTGTGGTTTCAGAGAGGGGAGGTCGACAATAGACCACCTTGTTCGCATAGAGACATACATCAGAGATGCATTTATTCATAAGCAGGTTGTACTTTCGGTTTTCCTAGACTTAGAGAAAGCGTACGATACCACATGGCGATTCGGGATTCTACGCGATCTTGCCGCCATGGGCATCCATGGGAACATGTTAAACACAATTGAAAGTTATCTGTCTAACCGAACCTTTCGCGTAAAAGTGGGAAATGCTCTCTCTAGATCATTCACCCAAGAGACTGGTGTTCCGCAAGGGGGCGTGCTTAGTTGCACACTCTTTCTTGTAAAAATGAACTATCTGCAGTCAGTAATTCCAAGCGCGATGTTTTATTCCGTGTATGTTGATGATGTGCAGATGAGTTTCAAATCATGCAATATGTCTACCTGCGAACGACAAGTGCAGCTTGGAATGAATAAATTCTCTAAATGGGCGGATGAGAATGGCTTTAAAATAAACACCCAGAAGAGTACTTGCGTACTTTTCTCCAACAAACGAGGGGTAATGCCACTACCAAGTATTGCGATCAAGGGAGACCAACTCTCTGTCAGCAGCGAGCATAAATTCCTGGGAACCACTTTAGATTCTAAGCTCACGTTTATACCCCATATTAAATATGTAAAAATGAAATGTCTGAAAGCGATGAACGTCCTAAAGCTTCTATCACGTACAACATGGGGTAGTGATCGAAAGTGCCTCTTGAAGCTGTACAAAAGTCTTGTCTGGTCGCGCCTTGACTATGCCTCTATAATTTATCATTCCGCAACGCCAAGTGCATTAAAAATCCTAGACCCCGTCCACCATCTGGGCATCCGACTTGCAACCGGTGCTTTCAGGACAAGTCCGATCCAGAGCCTCTATGCAGAGTCGAATCAGTGGTCACTTCACCTACAGCGATCCTATAGTAGTTTCATATATTTTATAAAGGTACGCGCAAACATCAAACATCCTTCTTATTCAACTATAAACGATATGACCGCTGCCACCCTCTTCCATAATCGACCCGCAGCGAGAAAGCCGTTCTCTTTGCGTGTGAGAAACTTAAGTGAGGAAATGGATGTTCCACTGCGAGAACTTTGTCCTATGCCCACAGCGAAACTTTTACCGCCGTGGCAGTGGCAGCTTATACATTGTGACACCTCATTTGTCGAGATCACTAAACATGCACCAGAAGCACATATTAAAATGCATTTCCGACAACTCCAGTCCAACTACTCATGCGTAGAGTTTTATACCGACGCTTCTAAGTCGCATGCAGGGGTGGCTTATGCAGCCGTCGGACCATCCTTCTCGGAATCCGGTGTACTGCACCCGGAAACAAGTATCTTTACGGCTGAGGGTTATGCACTATTGTCGGCTGTGAAGCATATACGGAAGTCAAACATACAAAAATCATTTATATTCACAGACTCGTTAAGCGTCGTAAATGCATTAAGATCACTTTCTCGATTCAGAAACCCGGTAATAATTGAGCTGTATTCCGTTCTGTGTACAGCGTATATGTCCAACCAGCATGTTACTATTTGCTGGGTACCTGGCCATAGAAGCATCGAAGGCAATGTGTTAGCTGACCAAATGGCCACGTCAATTATATTGCGCGCTATTAACCCTACCGCTACTGTCCCTGCAACAGATCTAAAACCCTTCTTACGTAAGAAACTGCGAAGCCACTGGCAACGCTTGTGGGACACAGAAATAAATAATAAGCTTCACTTGATTAAGCCGCAGTTAGGTTACTGGCCCTCGGCTACGAGAACACGGCGAACTGATGTCCTATTCTGTCGCCTCAGAATAGGACACACATATGGTACCCATACCTTTCTGCTGACTGGCGATGAACCTCCTACGTGTGGTAGATGTGGCGAGAGGCTAACCGTCCTCCACGTCCTCCTGGAATGTCCGGAAGCTGAAAGAGAGAGAAAGAAATATTTTCCCTTAGCATACCGCTATCATCTTCCTCTACATCCTATTATGTTTCTCGAAGAGCCGCTTTTTGACGCAAAATCAGTCCTTGGATTTTTAAAAGATGTAGTATTGAATGTTTTTAGCCCAACAAGTTCATAGCGCGTCCTCTGTCCAGAAGATGCCGCTGTGATAGTAGCTTTCAATGAGCCCATGCCTCCATGCCCTTGTTTTAAGGGCTCTGCCGAGGCACTAGTGCTCCACGCCAAGTTTTTATTTGATATTCGTATTATTTTTAATGAATTTTATGTCTTCATAGCACACATCATTTGTTATTGCCATAATTTTAATGTATGTATATCTTACCCACTTACAGCGACTGCTTTTAGGCCCATTTACAGCCACGTCACATCTGTTTTACCCACACTGCGTAATGCACAGTTCATTATCATCGCTCTGGCGCTCTTTGGCCACATCTGGCCCTTGCGCCAATAAACTCCACTAATCATCAAAATTGGGTTAATGCGGAACAAAGCATCTAGATCTGCTGGTATTAGTTTGAACAGAGCACCGCTCCGGCACCCTGTGCCTTTGCATCGAATACGGAACACTGGGCCACACTGCTCGACAGCATTCGCACTTATCGAGCGCGCCTCGCAAGCATGGATGGGGTGAGGAGAACTTTCTGCGTTCGTGTGTGCGCAGGTATCCAATGTCTTCCTTGTCGCAAAGGTTATTTGCGTGTGTCAGGTACTAAACCACTCGTGAGATAAAACTGCTCGCGTAGCGTATTCGCCGCTTTCTTGTGGGGGTATCAATGGGAACCAACGCGCAGGGGTAATTTGTTTCTGCCTTCGGTATCTGCTGGAATAATGCATTTGTTTGTACACTAACTTATACCTCGGTTCAGTAAAGCCTAAATGATTTAAATAAATTAAATTAAATTAAATTAAATTAAAGTAAATAGGCCAGTGGCTTATTGAATAGGCTTTAGTACTGCCGATCTACAGCTTCCTTTTGTTTATATCTTTTTTTTTATCGCGCGCCTGCTCTTCTCTTCGCTGTCCTTTCCATCTTTCTTTCCCTTTCCCCCTCCCCTTAGTGTAGGGTAGCAAACCGGATGCTACAATTCTGGTTAACCTCCCTGCCTTTCTCTCGTTTTATTATCTCTCTCTCTCTCTATACCTCGGTTTGTAGTAAGCGCGTTGCTTTTAAATGTACCGTGCTAGTAATCAGCCAAGCCATCTTAAAAATACTGCTTTATTGTAAAATTCGAGGCTTTGATTACTAAGGTTTAGTTTGAAAAAGAGCACGTAGACGAAAACGTGCTCTGTTTTCGGAACAAGAAGCAATTCCATTCCCATTTCATTATATGCAAAAGGCGCTTAATTCCATTCCCATTAGATTCCTCCAAACACTGTCCCCATTCCGTTCCCATTCAATTCCGGGGCCGCAAAAATGAGGAATGATTTCGGAGTCATTCGAGTTCTGGAGCGGCAACTCCGCTGCACTGGTGGGAAGCATTAAACCCCACACTGTTTGCGCAATCAGCATTGTGTGATGACTGCTTCTTATTTTACTCTTCTGTCGTGCTATATTGCATATTTTAACACGATTGCTTGCCCGACATGACGCCTGTATAGAGTGAGGAGTGAGCAAGAAGTGTGCAGGTGAGGAGTGTGTAAGCGACACTTCCATCGCGCTGTACAGTGCTGAAATTCAATGCCTTTCGCGCCTTGTTTGAATTTTCGATTCTTTTCTTTTTATTGCACATTGTTTTATTCTTGGTTGTTGGGACGGTGCGCCTGCGCAGCTTGTTGATGTATAGAGGTGTGGATCCGCCTTTAATAAAATCAGTTGTTAGCGTGCGCCTGTGCTCGTCTGTTCCTTGCTGTGTGTCCTGTCTTAGTTGCGCTACTTACGATGGTTTCTATGTATAGATTATTTTTGCCAAGGAGTAACAGGCACCAGCGTGGCACTGTGGTAGAATACACAACTGCCACGCAGAGGGCGCGGGTTCCAATCCCATGCGATCCTAGAAATTTGTTTCTTATTCAATGTTTTATTATTTCACGCGATAGCGCTCACAGACACCGGCGGCAGCGGACAACTATGGCGCCAAAATCGGCTGTTGTTACTAATTACAGCTTTCGCTGTAACAAACTTCAGCGCCGACAATGCCCTTTCCACTTTTGCCTGCGTGACAGGCACGCAAAAGTCCACTTGCGTTAATATAAACATCTCTGGTTGCCACTGTTTTCGTTTTTCGGACAATTTCAACATATCTTTGCTTTGGAATTCCTGCCTGAGGTACGTGCTAATACTGTACTACCCTGAGATATTGTCACATTGCATGACCTCAGTTGTTCCGAATTGCGAAGTTTTTCAAACGATTGAAAAAAATTCGCTTTCACTCCTGAACGAAATAATATATAAAGTTTCGGTTACGTTTTCGTTCCGGTCAAAAATATCGTTTTTTTCTCGTTCTTCGTTTTCGGTTTCCGTTCCGACACTCTGGTAACCATAACAACTTTTTCGCGGCTAATGTAAAAATTCGGCAGATTTCACCTGTTGTGGGAATCTGTTTCAAGCGAAGCCGTCACCAAGTACTTCTGTGCGGTATTTAATGGCTTCGAGACAAGCGTCACGAGATCGATCGACGTGTTTTTGTAAGTGTAGTAGCTGTTCCACATCGCGGGCTTACGAGGCACGTCGACAACACTGGCGCTTAAAGGGTAAGCGATGGTCTGACGTAACGTCAGCACTCACGTTAGAGCACATACGTCAGTATTATGCACTGTACACTATAAGGTGTACTGTACGGTGCGTACAGAACGGTGTGCATTGCATGGTGCTTAGCATATATAACTTTCCTTAGCGTATTAATCCGGAGTCGAACAATGCTTGAATATAACTTGCTGAATCAGGAATGCAGATGTGTTTGACTGCTATAACAGCGGAGCCAACACTGGATCCACAAACGATTACCTGTCATGACGCCTGTATCGTAGCAGTATTTATATAGTGCTTATCGCTTTGTTATAAAATTAGATAGCCTGCAACACGACTACAATTGCCGTTGATCCAACATTTCGCCTGCATAGGGTGTGTCTCTAAAGCAATTTCTAGACCTGGCGCGGCTCTGTGGCAGAATACCTGAGTGCCATGCAGTCTGGTTGAGTTCAATGCCTGCTGGAATCCTAATTTTTATCCTTTGCATTCGTCGGGCCAACGCTGCCGATGTGGGTTTTTCTTCACGCTCTCGCGTTTAAATTTCCAATGCCTGTTCTCCCCGTTCCTGGGTAGACATAAACTGCCAATCACCTGTCGCGCATACCCGTATACCGCGGCCCGTGATAACCGGGTATATGTGCCCCACTTGTCTGGAAGAAAGTTTATGACGTCGTACGCGACAGGATTTTCACGTTATTCATGTCATGACCAGACAGACATATTCTCACCCTTCCATGCCGATATTGGTCTACACCAATTCAAGGAGGCGATGAAGAGAGCGCCCCAGGCGTCGGCGACTAGATACATAGGTAAATAAGTAGATAGAAACGCTCAAAGTGCCTTGGGTTCACTAAGAAATGCTTAGCCTTTAAAACAGTACTTGGTTTCAATTACGACTTCGGGTGAGTAATATCGTGCTTAGAAAAATGTCAAAGTTTCGCCGCAACGGCAAGGCACTGAATGCGATAACAACAAATTGGAATGTAACGCAAAGAACGGAAACTAGCTCGAAATCGCCAGCGCGTCGCTCGAGCCCAAAGAACGCACACAAGACGAGCGCGAACTATCATGCGTCACAGCTGGATACTTGAAGCGCACTGCTGAAACATAAAGCAGGACGCACGAAACGAACGAAGAGCTACACACAGGACGAGCGGGAACTAAATGGCGCAGTTGTTACTTATTTCTGTTTGAACAGCGCGCTCTTTTCGCAAACGCGGCCGCTGCAGCGAGCGAAGTGACCTTCGTACGCTCTGTGACTTCAGTGCGGACATCGTGGGGAAAGCCCAAGACATACAACCCCCCGCTCCACCCCCGCCCGCTCCCTTCTTTCCTTGAGATAAGCACACGAAGGCGACCACGCCCTGTAGGGCGAACAGCATCGGCGTTCGCAGGAGCGGGCCGACGACCTTTAAAGCGCGCCCCGCGTCCAGCGTGCACATCGCACCATCTCGCTGGTAAGTAAGAAAGCACGCTGAAGTAAATGGTGTATATAAATAGCTCGCCGTTAGCATGCTGAAAGACGCTACTCTCCGTGGCTTAGCCTCTAACGCCGCGCGTTTCGGAGCGAGAGGTTGGCAGTTAGGTTCCGCGCATAGGAAAGTATTTTTGAACTATTTTCCTTTGTGGCTTTTGTATATATTTTATTTATTTATTTATACCTCAAGGGTCCCAAGGGACATTACATGAGTGGTGGGCATCAAAAGTAAGAACAAAAGATAGAAAAAAAGGGAAAAATGCAATAATTAACCACGAACAACAATCGGAAAATGCAATACACGAAAGACGGCCATGATGACAATTTGAAAGGAAGAAAAAAATCTATTTACAAAGGTAAGTCCAAAAACAGCAATTCCGTATATTAGACTAAGAGTTCGGTAGCATATCGGAAGCACGCTGCGTCACGAACGAGTGCGACATCTCCCGGAAGGCCATTCCAGTCTCGGGCAGTTCGGACGAAGAATGACTGATGGAACGTAGTGGTGCGGGTTCGGGGTGGAATTACTGCGTTCATGTGGCCTGTTCGAGATGTACGATGAGTCTGTTGAATCAACTGGCTGTCACGACGTATGGTGTGAAAGAATCTGTGATAGAGGCATATGCGTGAGATGCGATATATATATATATATATATATATATATATATATATATATATATATATATATATATATATATATAGGGCACCACAATATGAAACTTGAAATGTTCCATTCTTCTGCTTGGACCGAGAAGAATGAGCGGTGAATGTAGCCTGGAACAACCTTGTGACACCAGTGGTCACAGAGTCTGCGGGGCCCCAGCTAGACCAGTGTCTCTCCTATGACGTTTGCATTTGTTCTTTTCAAAAGCGTCAAGTGCTGGTTATGGGAGGTGTCGCATGCCAGCCATGTTGTTCCCACACGTGATGCTCAGATTCAAAAAGCACACTCCGAACGGCGCCAAAATTTGCGCACGTGATCTTATGGCACCTGCGGTGGGGTGCCACTTAAAGGGGCCTTGCGACACAGATTAAGCGTCTAGTTCTCGCTTCTTCTCCAAACTGTGGAATTCACCGACATCGTTGTGCGAGTGGACGCACCAAAAACAAAGCTGTTATAGAAACCACATTGTTTTCAGACTAGAGCAACGCACAACGGCTATTTTTGGGATCGGAAGTGACGCTTCATCACGTGGGAGTGACAACGTTGGCCGGGCATTTTGATTAGTTTGACGCACGTAATATTCATATGGTCTCAGATAGGCCAGACTATTGTGGGCTTTAATTATAACGGCACTCTTTGTACTTTCTCAGATACAAAATGATTAGTTTTTAAATATGAAAATTTGAAAACAATTGCCAAATGGCACTAGGACTACGGCCACGAGTAGTCCGGTATGTCTCCGCGAGAGGCGCATGGCGATTGGAAACGGCCTTTGAAGTCAGTAGGAGAGTGAAATGCAAAAGGAAACTGCTGGGGTTTTGCTTCTGTTAGCGTGCACCGATTTCGGTGATCCTTTTTGCATTCCTCTCAGTATTGAGCACTACACGCATTCCAGTGCTGCACAATGCAGACGGAAAAGTGCTGCAGGGGCCCCTTTAACAGTTTTGGATGGGAATATTGAAGCGACACCAAAAATTTATATACAATTATTAACGACACTAGCATTAATTAAATGTTACATTAGAGCATTTACAATTTCATTATCAGAAAAAGACATCCTCATTAAATGGCCAGTCTCCCAATACGCACCTGTTATCAGGAACTGATGACGGTAGAAATTCCCAGCAAATTAAAAAAAAAATTAAATACGGAGAAAGGTGCAAAATCAAAGCCGAACCCCAAGCATGCAGTAATGCGTTAAGGGGCACATACCAAAATCGTATGGCGTACAGCGATGGCTTGCAGCGATGGCAGTCGTACAGCGATGGCGTAGTGGTAGAGCATCAGCTTCGCATGCAAGAGGTCCGTGGTTCGAATCCCGGGCCGGACAATTCCCAACCGGATTAAAAAAAATCCGCGTGACGATGGAATTGTGTAAAAAGGCCTAGGGTGCAGCCTCACTGGCGACCACAGCCAGCAATGCAGTCCCTCACCAGAGCAGGATTGTCCGCCCTGGTGTAGTACTTGGCCACTACCTTCCACATGAATACACCAATTAACCCTCGGCCCTCAGTCCCCAGCGGCTGCGAAGCAACTGACCAAGGCGGCGGCCAGACCTGCGACGCAGCGGAGGGTGCTAAGAATCTCTGGGTCCGGCCGGCCCCCGTTGGAATCTGAACTTGGCTACGTATAACGCTAGAACTTTATCTAGTGAGGCGAGTCTAGCTGTACTATTCGAGGAATTAGAGGGTGTTAAATGGGATGTAATAGGGCTCAGTGAGGTTAGGAGGCCACAGGAGGCATATACAGTGCTGAAGAACGGACACGTCCTATGCTATCGTGGCTTAGCTGACAGAAGAGAACTAGGGGTGGGATTCCTTATTCATAAAAATATTGCTGGTAATATAGAGGAATACTATGGCATTAATGATAGGGTGATATGTATCGTAATTAAGTTTAATAAGAGGTACAAGATGAAGGTGGTACAGACCTACGCGCCTACATCCAGCCATGATGATCAACTGGTTGAACGCTTCTACGAAGACGTAGAATCAGCAATGAGTAAGGTAAAGACACAGTATACTGTACTGATGGGCGACTTTAATGCAAAGGTAGGCAAGAAGCAGGCTGGAGATCATGCAGTTGGGGAATATGGCATCGGTTCTAGAAATGCCAGAGGGGAGTTACTAGTAGAGTTTGCAGAACGCAATAATTTACGCATCTTGAATACCTTCTACAGAAAACGGGCTACTCGTAAGTGGACGTGGAGGAGTCCTAATGGCGAAACTAAAAATGAAATAGACTTCATAATGTGCGGCCACCCGGGCATTGTACAGGATGTGGAAGTAGTTAACAAGATCCGATGCAGTGACCATAGAATGGTAAGATCTAGAATTCAACTAGACGTGAGGTGTGTGAAAGGGAAGTCAGGGTGAGGAGGAGGGAAAGGAGGAGGGCAACGCCATTAGCTTCGCTGTTTCTTCAGTCTTCGCACCATTAGTGCGTAGCTGCCCCATTTTTTTAATCCTAATTCACACACTTTTCAAGCGTCAGAGCTGAACTATTAGCTTCCAGAATACATGCGGTCGCCTGCTGTGCTCCTTGCATCAAATCGACAATATTGTGCTTCGCACAAGAGCGCCATACCTCAAACCAGGTCATGTACTGGGGTATCGCAATGCCAAGAAGTCTGTCTTGAAGCGTCCATCCTAAAATACCGCATAGTGGTAAGCACTCTTTCAGATACAGTCTGCGGTGGTTCTTTCCTTTGGTGCAACTGAAATGGGCTTTAGCCACAGGAACGTGTGCGAAGCCGTGCGCGATTTTTTACGGGAAACAAAAAGAATAGAATGTTAAGTTCACGTACAATTTCACTGTTTCTACCTATTGGTTTCTTCTTTTTGAAAATCTGGATTGGACCAGTGAAGTTATTTTTATACCATCCATTCCTAAACATATTCGGATTTTAAAACAGTTTTATTTCTAAAATAAGGTACCACCCGTTTCATGGCCGATCTCCTTTTCATCCCCTTTCCGTTTCGTGGTAGCTGAGGATCAAACAACCAACCACTTGCAAATCAATTATGCGGGATCCTGCAAGGTGGCGGAAGGGTTAGCAAAATAATTGCTAGATTCCTGGTTAGCTCAATTGGTAGAGCGACCGCCTCGGACGGAAAGGCGTTGGTCCCAGGCTCGAACCCCGGACCAGGACGAATGTTTTGGCGACGGTGGCTTTATTTCTGAGAAATCTGTATGGATTTCATTGTGGCTTCGTGCTGCAAACGGATGGTTGTCTATTTTCTTTTTCTTAGACCAACACTTGCAACAAAAGTCTTCGTGCCCTGCAGGCTAGACAAGCTCACTCAGAGTCCGCCTAGGTTTGCGAAAATGTGTGTCTACAGAGGCGACAATTGCCATCGCCCAGCAGCTACCGATACAATCCTACTTTGAGATGGAAGTCCTGAGAGCTCGCATTGCACTATTCTCCCCAGCCCATTTCACAACGTTGCTATACTGCCTTCGCAAAGGACACGATAATCATATTGCGCAACGATCTCCAAGCACTCGGCGATGCTTCCATCAGGCTATTCCACGAGCAGTGTGTAATATTTTGTGCAATCACAATAAGCTTGCTGGCACCATCATGGCTTGACAGATATATAGCCTCTTCCTTGTCGCATAGAATAGCTGATTGACCAGAATTATCGGCCTGCTTGTTATCTATCGCACCGCAGCGCCGTGGCATACACTGAAATCTCACACGTGTCCTTTCTCAATTGAAGTATGGAGTAGGTATCTGATCTCGAACACCGGATGTTCGTATGGTCCATGCCGCAGGGCTGATAACAAAGATTATAGGGCTGGCTTGGAGTCGCTGAATAATGACCGTAGTTGCGGTTGTTAGCGATATACAGCGCAAAATTCAGCGCGAAGGGCTGCAAGTTCCGCAGTCGTCGTTACGTAATCTGCTCTGAAGCTGGCGGTTGTACCTCTCGCTGGGACAACCACTATTGTGTACGGACACCGGATAGTCGCTAAACTATGAGTCGCTATGGCACACTGAAGTGTCGCCTCCAGGTGTTCAATCGACGGTGTTCATTCACGGGAGTGAAGGGCGAAAGCCCTACTTGCCTCACCAAACGCGAAAATTTACCGTCCGCGTCTAGCAGCATCGGCGCCAACCTCCTTGGCGCCAACACTAGTGACGCAGAAAATCATAATCACGTGATGGCATCTCCATATTACACCATCACGGCGTCAAAGATGGCAAGAATCTGAGACGTCACCATGATGCCCATAAGGCGTCAGCAGTGACGACGCCATAACGTTACGTGACGTCACATAACGTGATCACCTGACATCGTCGCTTGGTGAAAGGTGCGCCGCTCACAAAGGCATTGCAAAACAAGGTAAAGTTCAGTTAGCTTGCAATGCTTACGATATTGTAGGCAGTGAAAAACCACAATAGGTGCAGATAGCTTTCGGAGGGTGGCTGGGGAGGATCATTACATCGACTGAAAAGGAAAATAAGATGGCCTCCACATACGAGTCGTCTTACACGAATGGGTAAGGGACCCTGTGAGTTTTGTTTCTTTTTTTAGATGCGAAGCAGCTCTTTGACTCACGTGTGTAACGCCGTACGTTACGTGCGTCCGTACGAATGCGCCGTAACGCGTTCCCCTCGCCGTAGGTGTTGGAGCGTTGCCAAGTAGGTCACGCCACAGCTGGGCGTTGACGTCACGCTCCCCTCGCACACTTATCTCACAGGTGCACGCTGACATCACTCTCTCCCTCACCCGCAGCATGCTCACCGCAGCGCCCACAGCTGTCGGCTGCTCCGCCCGCTCGCAACACCTTTGAACGGGTCACTTCTCTCACGCTTCACTCTCTCCACCGCCCTCAACGCTCGACCGCACATCGAGTGGAAACACCAGAAACACTCTGTCGGCTCGTTTATCTGCGACGGAGAGGACGCCGGAAGACGACGCTCCTTCGCCGGCTGAAACATCCGCCGATGCGATTAGGCCTAACCCGGCCGTCGCCGGTGTTGCTAGGGTTAGCGAAGCCGAGCGCGTTCGCGAATGGCGACGTCGCGTCTGCAACACCAACGAGGCGCGAGCCAGGGAAGCCGAACGCAAGCGTCGGCAGCGGAATACCAACGACACTGACGAGGCGCGAGCCAAGAACGCCGAGCGCGTTCGAGAATGGAGACGGCGCGCGACCAGCACCGACCAGACGCGAGCCAAGGAAGTCGAGCGCTTCGAGAGTGGAGACGGCGCACCGGCAACACCGACGGGAAGCGAGCCAAGGAAGCCGCGCGCGTTCGAGAGTGGCTCAAGACCAACGAACCCTCGACCTCGTCCGCAACGTCGTCGACTGCGACGTCTCGAAAGCGTCGAGCGCCCTCCACCGAATCGCCCGCCGAAGCGTCCGCCCGCAAGCGCCGACCCGCCGATCCGGAGGCGTCTCGCCGCCGCAACGCCGATCGTGTCCGCGCATGGCGCGCGGCGAGAGCCGTCCGCGACGCCACCAGCAACGCCGGGGCCGACGCCCTCTTCCGACGCGAATTCCTCGAACGTAGCTTCGGTCACAGCTGCCGCGCGTGCGGCCGTCTGTGGTTCGACAACAACCTGTCGAACGTCGGTTCCGTCCGCAACCGCAAGCAGCTGTAGGCGGCGACCGAAGTGATTCGACGCGTGTTGGGCGCGTTTCGTTTCAAACCGTTCTTCCAGCACCCGCGTCGACGCCCGTTTCAACCGGGTCAACGCCGTGCGCACCGTTGCTTCTTCGCATCCCATCAGGATTCCCTTCGGGGAGATGGTCCAAGTTTTAAATGCGAAGCATTTCTAAGCGAACCTCAGGCACTTGGCCGTTTCTATCTACGTATCTATCTATCTAGCCGCCTACGTCTGGGCGCTCTCCTGGTCGTCTCCATAACATGAAATATACCAAAAGTTGTATAGCAGGCGATCTGTGTATGACGAACACCATTCACTGGTCATGATATGAATAACGCACAATACCTGTCGCGTACGTCATGAAACCCTTTCTCTCAGTCACGTGTGGCACATAACCGCATACCAGAGTTCATGTTATGCGGATATGTGCCACAGATGACAGTCTCAACCAACACAGTAACCACTAAGACACACACATTGACACGCAAGGAAAGTGAGAATAATAACTGTTGGGGTTTATGTCCCAAAACTACGATATGATTATAAGAGGCGCCGTAGCGAAGGGCTCCGTAAATTTTGACCATCCGGTGTGTGCCGCGGTCGCACAGTACACGGGCATCTAGCATTTTGCCTCCATCGAAATTTGAATGCCACGGCCGGGATCGAACCCACGACCTTCGGCTCAGCAGCCGGTCACCCTAACCGCTACACCACCGCGGCGGACGCAAAGAAAGCGAGAAAGCTTAAGACAGAACACCCCTGGAAGACGCTCAACTACCATCCACTCGTCCACGTGGTCCGCAACGTGGACCACGTCGATTACGCAAAAACCGGCATCAATGCTTCCTATAATGAATCTGCCGAGAGAACCAGGCGCTCATCATTACCGCTGACTTCAACATTGATTTATCATGACCCAACAACGCCTGGTCCGTATACTGCGTGAAAGATGTCTTAGATGTGGACAGGGCATCAAAAGACCTCGCTGCCACATCCAGGACAGGAGACATCATAGATCATTTCATCGTAAGAGGCATCCAGGATTTCCACCAGCTGTACTATACCTTGCGCTTCACTGAACTTAGACCCCTCGTAGCCGCGATCACGAACTTATCACATTAACAAGTCCGGTCCAGCTGCCGGGATCACCGATCACGGTGATGATGAACTCGTTCAAGAACTGTCAAGAACCCCTTTCACACATGCACACGGGTTCGTGAAATGTGCGCGCGATCGTCGTCATAACGGACAAGTATAAGCACAACAACTGTAACAACTGCAACTGTGACTGTAACGTACGTGCAGTGTGCCTTCGCGCGCCACTCGGTTGTGTATGTATCTAGGGAAACTTTCCTGAATAAGGCTTAATTGCTAGTAACGCCTGTCCTGTACATGCGTTCGTTCTTTGTACTATACCTCGCACTATACCTTGTACAAGACCTTGTACTTTGTACTATACCTCGCACTATACCTTGTGCTATATATCACGTTCGGATTCGCGCTATCCAGTATTGAAGAATATAAGCACTACATATCAGCTTACCGCGTCTGGTGTTGGTAACACCAGTGCTGCTGTTGGCATCGTTACGCAACTGCATGTAAATAGCTGGTTATATATTACATATGCGACTCTTCAACATATGAGTATACGCATACCACTTGCACATTTCTCTAGTGTCATTCCGCAACGTTTTGCTCAATGTGAAAAATTACGCCACAGTCACCATCCCGCACATGCTTCGCATAACATCGATTCCCACAATACATGGGGTCTGCCGAATTTTTTGTGTTCAGGCGGTCAAAGTTAATCTTAATGCAGCTACGTTTGGCGTGGCTAACAATCAGGTCGTAGTTTTTTTCACTCGTAAGAGCCCTTACATTAACTAACCCTAAACGTGCCAAGATACATGCTTGTAAGCTGCAAGTCAGACTTGTTCCATAAACGACCAGAGCCCCACATCGAACGCAGCCGCGGGCGCAGAAGCGAATTTTTCCGTTGCTGTGTGTTATGTTGCTCAACTGACGGCGATACCGCTAAAGTCACTGACGACGAAGGATACAGGAGCCAGAACAATCCTCGTTCGACAGCTTCATGCGGATAACAATTTTTTTTGCAGCGAGGCTGTGTATGTATGTATGTGTGTATGTATGTATGTATGTATGTATGTATGTATGTATGTATGTATGTATGTATGTACGTATGTATGTATGTATGTGTGTATGTATGTGTGTGTGTGTATGTATGTATGTGTGTATGTATGTGTATGTATGTATGTATGTATGTGTGTGTCACGACGGATCCGCGATCAAGCAGGTCGAAAAGATTAGAGTTTTAGGCTTCCACATAGAAGCGGGAGGCACGAACCTCAGTACCATTCGACACATTTCCAACAAAACGGACCAAGTCCTGAGGTTACTAAGGAGAATTACCAACAGACATAGGGGCCTTGGTGAGGACAGCGTTTTAAGGCTAGTACACGCATTCGCTTTCTGTCACTTCACCTACGTAGCAGGTCTACTCAAATGGTCTCAGGCGGAGCTGAACAAGCTCAATATTATTATCAGAAAGCTAGTTAAGGTTACCTTAGGTATACCTAACAGCACATCGAACGAGAAACTCATGAGCCTAGGCGTACATAATACGATGGAAGAAATGGCGGAAGCGCAACAGATGGCGCAGCAGGAAAGACTGACAAAAACGCGCGCGGGTAGGCTTATACTCAAAGCGATCGGGACAGACCCCAATAGATCGAGGACCCCGAAGGAGGCCGAGGTGGAGCTGAGCGCGGAACTTAGAGCCGCAATCAGAACCACCCCTCTCCCAAGAAACATGCACCCGGAGCACAATGTTAGCAGGAGAAAGGCGAGAGCGAAAGCTTTATTGAAAGAAATTGAACAGGTAGGTGAAGAGGCAGCCCTCGTAGACGCCGCCTGGGTCAAAGGCAAAGAGGCCTACACGGCCGTGGTGGTCGACAGCCAGGGCGAGATACGGACGCCGTCACCCTGTCCACTAAGGAATCAACGGTGGCGGAGCAAGCCGCGATTGCTTTAGCTATCAGGAACCGAAAATGGTCTTACATTTATAGCGATTCCAAAACAGCAATTAAGAGCTTTGACAAGGGCTATGTCGCTGGGACTGCTGTAAAACTTATCGGCAATGTAGAACCTATAGAAACTGAAATCCGATGGTTTCCTGCACATATGGGACAAGTGGATGAGGCTCGGGTCAACCTCAACGAGGTGACGAATGATCTGGCACGAGGACTCGCTTGCCGTGCCGGTCAGAACCGAACCGACGCCCACTACCATTCCGGGGATCATAAAGATAGTTTACTAACCTACAACGAGATCACTAAATACTACTACTTGGGGCGTAGGCGATTCCCACTGCCACACGTAAAGTTGAACAGGGCTCAGGCAGTCACGCTACGTTTATTGCAAACTGGGACGTACCCCACTCCGTATTTTGCAAAAAAAAATTCACCCCGAAAGTGAAATTAGAAAAGAATGTGACGCATGTGGTGGCATCATTGAAATCAGACACATGCTGGCGGGCTGTCCCGCGACTCTCGCCAACCCCGAAGAAAAATGGCTTCACTGGCAGAAGATGATCTCCAGCTGTTCATATGAAGATCAACTATGGGCTGTCCAGAGGGTTCACGATGGCGCCCTAAGGCTCGGCCTAACGGTGCCGACGTGGACGCTGCCCGCCTCGGTCTGAAAAGACCGGGCTTCAGGACTCTTAATAAAGTTTTGTGAATGAATGAATGTGTATGTATCGGTCTGGCGGATCGCGTACGTGGACAATACAGCATGTATAGAACAACAATTTTCGGTGCCACTCCCCATTGCCGATGTTTCTTTAACAGGTGTCGCGATACTCGGAGCCTGGGTCTTTTCCATCGATCGTTGTACCCTTTCTCTCGTGACTTAAAAATCGCCCCCACGATGGCATCATCAGCTGCCCCGTGGACTCATTATGGGACAAACAGGCGTTATTCGCTCGCAAACAGAGGAGCGTGAATTGAACGAGCGCCAACGCGCGAAAACGACGTGCAGCCGCCGCTATTTGATGATGATGCCATTAGTAAAAAACGTCGGTCAAAAGTCGCGTGAAAGAAAAGTGCATGTAAGTGGCCCGATGGCTCATACCAAAAGTGCAATGACCTCACTATAAGATGACGTCGTCAAAAGCCTCATCATGTGGCGTCACAGATCGCCAAAATTTGTGACGTCCCGTGACGACGTCATCAGATGATACCACCGCTTGTTCAAAGGCGGGCCGATCGCGGATGCGATGCAAAACCATGTGAGGTTCAGAACGCTTTCAATGTCTCTTAATACCTTAGCGCTTAAGGACTCTTGGCGTGATATTGTCACGTGGTCGTGACGTTGACGAAGACCGCAGGCGACGTGTCCAAGATGAAACTTCTTATTTGGCCGAACTTGTGGCCGAGAAACGGAAAGTAGTACACACGGTATACACTGATAGCGGCGAACAGAGCGTCGACCGTCGATCAACTGACAAGCGCTGAAGCGCGTCGACATTTATACATGTGCCGTCGAATATTCCAGCTTTATCGCTGGTTGTCGCGCATGCTCTAGAATAAGCTCGAGTGTTCGCGTCTTGCGCGCATTCTTAAAAAAAAACGATCTACAATAATCGCGAAGCTTCTCGAACAATGAGGCGTGGTTGGCGCTGAGCGTTGCTGACAGTCTTTGTCGGCGAAAACCGAATACAGCAAAACTGCTAATAAGAAATGCACGTGGCAATATCATGCGGCTTACAGCGTACGAAAACACTTAGGGAAAAGCGTGTGTGCGTAACGCCTTTTTTGTCCATGTTCTTTCGTGCCCTAAAAGCCTCATCATGCAACATCTCGAATGCGAGCGGAAGTGCAATACCACCAAGGGTGGAGCAGGGTTTCAAGAAAGGGATGGTGGGATGTTCAACATATACGAGTGAAAAAATTGCTGCTGCTCCACTTCGTCAAGGCAGGCTCAACAGCGAAGACAGTGCTTTTCTACGTCGCGCTATTTATTTTATCTGCGTTCCCATTGTTTTCTCCCACCAGGCTTCTGACATTTTATATATGGCCACTGCGTTTCCTTTACCGGGCTAGTGTTTTCCCACGCCATGCCATTGCATTTCTAGTTTTGACTGTTCATTTTCCGTTGTTTCACGTTTCTCCGAGAGTCGAAATGTCATATTAGCGCTATTACGTCATACCAAACAATGTAAAGTACTGGAAGTTTTTATTGAACTGTCCTTCGGTGTGCTGCTTGGTGCCGATACCACGTAGTGTTGATATAATGCTTGGCTGGTTCGGGTGAAAGCACCGATGTACCACATATGGTGGGGGACTTTAACTGCTTCCAGATATTCCTGAGGCATCTTAAAATTCCCCATTAGAGCTTTATGGTGAGTGTGACATACAGCCGAAGGCAAACCTGTTCGCTCCGTACAAGCATCTTTTGCAATGACTGAGCCAATGCACGTTCCTCTGTTAGTAGTCTATGGAGTTTACGCCGAAGACGATGCTTAAATGATATCCAAATAAAGATGTTTATTCTCTTTCGCTCTCTCTTTGCCCGACGTCTCAGAGAAGCATCTCCACTTTACCTTCACCATCATGCGATCAATGAACCATCATTCCCAGCTTCTTTCAACAAATTTCCGTCATTTCAAAATTCCCTTAGTATCGCATGGCTAATAAATTATAGCAGATGATATAAAGTAGTAGGCCTTGCCCAATATCTGTGGCACGTGCCCTCTAGGCTAGTTATAGACACCTTCTTCATTTTTAGTAAACCGGAGGTGAGTACCGATACGCCGACTCTGGCGGCAAAGGGTCGAATAAGAACAGTTTCGCAGTTTAAAAACAATTCACCATCTCCCACTAAAGAGAACCATGTGGGGATGCGAAGGAGCGCATGGGTCGACTTAAAGTTCCGTTCATCACGGGCACCTTGCCCGATGTTAACGCGTCCTTGCATGTGGAGCACACCATGAATTCACTGTATAGTTGCTGTTGCAGTTACTCGTCCCGAACTCTTGTTGGCGCACGCCACGCGGGTTCGTCACGCGTCTACAGAATCTCGTTCCCCGACGCCATCACGTGATTGCTGAGAGAGTGTAAGGGGGAGAGGCCCAGCGTCTTACCCAGCCCCTTACACAGGCCCGAACGCGCTAGCGCGTGCAAGCACACGTGGTATTGTGTGCGTTACGCCAAGCTAGGACAGCATACGGCAGCCCAGGCCCCTAAAATGCTTTGCACGCATCCTCATCAAGGCGGTCGAACAACAAGACGAAGAAGACTTCTCCTGGCACGAGCACACGCTCAATATGTTACAGATGGCTATGGTAGGTTTTATAAAGCGGACGGTCTCCAATGGAACTACGGACAAAGCCCAGCGCAAAAGCTGCTTCGCATCTAAAATGTAGTCGGCTTCGCCTTCGATTCCTCTTATTCGACTACATAAGGGATCATATGAGTTCTCTAGCATTTATGACACAGAGTATCATTGGGCGTTCAGAACCTAAGGTGAACGATTTAGAGTACAAATTGCACTCTATAATGAAGGCCACTTGTTGCCTAGCGAAGCCGCAGGGAATACTCTGGTAAACATTTCAAGTATTTGACAAAAGCTTCTTCGAGGTGTGACCAACCAGAACTGCCGAAGTGGTGTTTTGATTATGTCCACAGTCTACAAAAGCCTTCTACCTCAATTTGCTTCCCGCGTGATTCGAAAAGAGCATTGCAATTTATTGCACAACTGCAATCATTGCAAATCATTGCCAGAAGCACGTCGGTAGTTGTCACTGCCATATTTCGGGTCTGAGCGTCCGCAAACATGCTACAGACGCTCAACCACGGCCACTAAACTCTTTTATTTAGCGGCCGTGGCTCAACTAAAGCTGTCTAAAAAAATCACAGCATATCCACGGAGTGAATGATGATGAGTGGGCGAAGCTGCGGAGGTTCATCGGTAAACCGTGAATCTTCCGTGAATTCTGCCCAGTACATCATCACCAACGTGAGATCGGGCGCGTTTATACTAAAGGTTCGATGAGTTATGGCGACTTGCAGCTCACTTTATTTTACATGTACGCTGTGAATTTTCATTGTTTAGAAAACCATTGCTTTAGAAAACATCTGGCGTCTTTCGTTAAGCAGCTGGGGTCTTTTCGTTTTGCTTTAGAAACATCTGGCGTTCTTTCGTTTTGCTTTTACAAAACATCTGGCGTCTTTCGTTGGTTTATTTCATCAATCAACGGCGTTTTGAACAAAATTTTTAGGGGCGAAGCTCCTTAAGGCGGCACCCGTTCGTCCCTCGTAGTCGTCGTGGTCGTAGTAGTGAGTAACAAGTCTTACGCTTTGACCTCCAAGGTGGTGCCGGTGGGAGATTTCTCCTGTTCGTTGTTGAACAATAAAAAATTCGCAGCGTGCGCGTTAACTAAAAGCCGAATTCTTCTGTCTCTCATTCCCCATTAGCAGCCATTGGCATGTTCCAGTAAGAAACGTTAGTAGAAGTAGAAGTGTAAGTGTTAGCTAAAAGCCGACTTCTTCTGTCTCTCATTGCCATTAGCAGCCATTGTTTACCTCCAAGGTAGTGCCTGGTGAGATTTCTCCTGTGCGTGATTAAACAATAAAAATTTTGTTCAAAACGCCGTTGATTGATGAAATAAACCAACGAAAGACGCCAGATGTTTTGTAAAAGCAGAACGAAAGAACGCCAGATGTTTTTCTTAAAGTGTAGTAGTAGTAGTTGTATGTAGCCACCTCGCCCGATCGTCAACGGGCGAGGTGGACCGGCAACGGCGCGAGGACCCTGCCGTACGAGAGTTAAATCACACTAAAAGACATACTTTGCGGGCGATACACTCTAGAGAGCTTTCAACTTTTCGTCCTAATGTACATGATAAAGAAATTATTTCTACGAAAAACGCAAGGCACACCTTGAGCAATATGTTTGGTTTTGGGACGCTAAATGGAACCATGAGGCGATGCGAAGCCGGAGCACTTGCACGATCGCGTTCCGTTGGCTTTCGTTGGGCATGCTACCGACCTCGCGTCGTGGAACGCGCGTCCTGTCTTCCCTCTAGCCTTGCCTTTAATTAGCACAGGGCGAGCGGGGAATGCGGTCGCTCTTGGCGCTCTTTCGCTCGGGAGCGGGCTTCTTCCTTGCATTTCACCGATCACAAGTGATAATGAAGGGACCACGTAAACCAACAGTACAATAAAAGTTTGATGTTTAATATATACACGATGTTTCACACTCTTTATATTATGTACTGGGCGCATTTCACGGAAGAGTTTCACGGTTTACAGATGATTCCCTCCGTAGCTTCGCCCCACTCATCATCATTCACCCCGTGGATATGCTGTGATTTTTATTGTTTAATCACGCACAGGAGAAATCTCACCAGGCACTACCTTGGAGGCAAACAATGGCTGCTAATGGGAATGAGAGACAGAAGAAGTCGGCTTTTAGCTAACACTTACACTTCTACTAAAGTTTCCTACTGGAACATGCCAATGGCTGCTAATGGGGAATGACAGACAGAAGAATTCGGCTTTTAGTTAACGCGCACGCTGCGAATTTTTTATTGTTCAACAACGCACAGGAAAAATCTCCCACCGGCACCACCTTGGAGGTCAAAGCGTAAGACTGGTTACGCACTACGACTACTACTACGACTAGGAGGGACAAATGGGTGCCGCCTTAAGGAGCTTCGCCCCTAAAAAGGTCCAGCGCACATGCAGGGCTGGGCTACCTCTTGCTTCGAGGCAACGAAATACCTAAAAGCGTTTCTGCTTTGTAGTCGTCATGTCATTCTCTTAGAATGAAGATACAAGTAACGTAGAGCTTTGCTTCGGCGGAAAATTGGGGCAGCTAAGCACTAGTAGTGCGAAGCGGCGGAGTTGGTGGCATCGCCCTCCTGTTTTCCCTCCTCCTAATCCTCACGTTCCTTTCACACCTCTTGCTATACCATACTACACGATACAGTTCCACTAACGAAACCTAGGAATGTGCGACGCACCGATGTTTCCCATAAGTACACATGAATAGCAATGAGAGGATAGCGTCCTCCCACTACTACAGACAGCGTCGCAGACCGCGTCCAGCGCCCATCGCAAACAGCGCACATCGCAGAAACAGAGCTTTTAATAGGCGAACGTGCCGTCCTATTGGCCACTTGCTTTACCGTGACGGTGACGACAGGAGACACCGTGACGTGCTACGATGACAAGAGACGCCGACAGCGCGAGCGCATAAGGTGCTTCGCTCCTAAAACTCCACGCGGAACAGTCCTTGGGACTTGCTTAAATCGTATATCTTAGAATAACTGTGAACAGTAGCGCAAAAAAATTCACACAGACGACGACAGAGCAAGACGGGACGCAGCGCTAAGCGCTGTGTCCCGTCTTGCTTTGTCGTCGTCTGTGTGAATTTTTTGCGCTACTGTTCACAGTTATGCAACACCAACTAGCCCACCAGTCTGTCCTTTTAAACTTCTATCTTAGAGTTAACCTTAGGAAACTCTATGGCTGCGGTTTGCCATGGAACGTTGTTTTCGGGCAGCATCTGGAAGGCAACTTTCTTGTTTACAGAGTTCGTCAGTGCGGAAGGGTCCAACGAAAGGCCAGTCCCGCGATCATCGGAACGAGGGTTTGTGCTTCAACTTTCGCAAAGTCCAAAATTTCCTGATTGTATGATGCTCCATGTAGGCTTTACATGTTCTTCCAGACAGCGTATTTCTTCCACCATCACAAAGTACTTCAGCAATACCTTCACAGGAAGTGTTCTTCGCATATTCTTTTGCATCGCCAGTACAACGAATCCATATGGCTTCAGATATATTTACGGTCTGCAAGCATCGGCTTTCACTGGTTACGGCGCTCCAGAATGGCGTGCTATAATTGCGACCCGAATGGCCTGCCAGCACGCATGTACTTTCGCTGGTGAATGGCACGGTACATTGAAGAACTTAAAGCACAACAGCGTATTCCTAAGTGGTTTCACAGGGTCGAATATCGGGCTGCATTGATGAAGTTTTGATTGAACATTCACTCCAGCTTCGCGGATGCACCCTTCTTTTACAATGATATAAGCCTTTCGTTATTCCCGTTCACATTACCAGAAAACTATCACCATGAGGAACGGGTATGAGCCGTTGAAAGCGGGCAATTCAAGTCAAATTCCCAATAAAGCTAGAGAAGAGAAGCTCACGAAGATACTAATTACTGCTGACCGAGTCGAACATATTTAAGTCCGATTTAGGTCTGATTGGCGCTAATTAAGCATACACCTATTTAAGACTATAGAAGCTGTATGTGATCGAACCAAGCCCACCCAAGATACTTGAGTTTCATGAAGCCCAATTATGCTAAATAATCCTAATTAGTCGTAATTTAGAAATAGCTATGCCGGCACTGTTTATGAGACCACCCGCTCCGCTGTGACTCAGCCTTCCGCCTCTAGAGCAAGCTACTGGTATTTTTTTCTTCCTTACCGAAAGAGACCGAAAGAGAAAGAAAGGCGAGCAATAGAGAAAAAGAGGGAGAACAAAAGGAAAGAACGAGAAAGAAAGCTATGAAGAGCGAGAAAGAGAATGAAATATATAGAAATAGATAGAAATAAAAAGGCATAAAGAGATACCAAAAAGACATCGTGAAAACAGAGATTGAGAGACAGAGAGACAAAAAGAATGAAAGATAACAAAAGATACAAGGAAGGCCAACCAGCTCTTCTCTTCCTTCAGGCTTCGCACCACTACTGCGAAGCTGCCGTCATTTTTTCTTTGGTGAGCGTGTGCTCTAGGGCAGTAGAGGGAGATCGTGATGCGGGCCTAATCACTGCCTTTGTTTCTTTTGACGAGGCAGCACACCGCGCCCATGCAACAAACAAAGCAGTCCGCATTCTGTAGTGTTCTTACGTGCCCGACGGTGCTCGGGGCAGTGGTGGCTTGCTGTCCCTGTAAATGCTCCTACGGGAACACCATGTTAGTTGGCTTGGTTATTTCATGGTTTACGTATAAGATGGCACCGAAGGCAACGAAGAGGATTCGCAAATCCCTAGCTTATCTGCCTGCTCGCACAATGTCTGCGATCAATCGCCCTGACTTCGTATGCCGGCAACCTATTACAGGTTGATATGACCGTCTACCTATAATAAATCATCAGAGAAACATTGCTTCCTCTAGAACTGATTACTCCAACATTCATAATTTTTTACACTACTTTACATGGCACGAGCTTTATCATGATGACGTAGACAAGGAATTTACTAACCTAGGTAATGTTATCACGAAATCCGAACGTAACACGAACAAAGTCATCCGTGGACGACCATATGAAACACCTACCTGTCCTTGGATGACCCAAATTTATTAGGACCGCTTAAGGCAAAAAAGTAGTGGCATCATAAGTGGAAACGCGATAAGCCCAATGTTCAGCTACTGCATGAGTACACAACCGCTCGTAACAAATCAGTAGCTATGTCACGTAAATGTAAAAAAATACTAATATTAGAAGCTTATTGAGCAAGCTTCTGGGAACTCGCGGTAAACTTGGCAAATAATAAACGAAGCAATCGGGCATACTCGTACTGAAAAAATTCTACCTGAAAATGTCACTGAGGCTACCGTCAATGACTTCAATACTTTACAAATGATGTTCCTTCATAGCCAAACCGTTGCCTATTCCTATGAAAGCACTGTATGAACCAACCTCCGTACCAAATAGTTTCGTTATAGGCAGCATAGAGGTGTATGAAATTCTGCTTATTGTGAGTACACTAGTAATTACCAAAGCGCCGCGCCTTGACGAGATTCTAGCGCGCGTTACAAAAGAGAGCATTGCTAATATAGGAGAAGTACTAAGCAACCTACTTCACCACTCGTTTCGTGCCGGTAAACACCTATCAATACACCGAATAGCCAAAGTCACCCCTGTCTACATAGAGGAGACAGGTCAGATCCTTCTTGCTACCACCCGACATATGTACTGAATGTTCTTAACATCATCTTCGAAAAAGTAATTACAAAACGTATAATTTCTTTTTGAGCGAATATTGTGTTTTATGTTCGCACCAACATGACTTCCGGGTAATGCGTGCACAAGCACAGGAGTGTTCTCACTAAGCCTAATTTGAAATACTGCCCTTCAAGATAACGAATTTGCCGTAGCACTTTTTCTTGACCTCAGAAAAGCATTTCACACGGCAGACGATGACATTTTATTTTACGAATTAAGGAAATATGGTTTTCGCAACACTATGTGGAATTTTTTTCAGAGTTACCTTCAAGGTCAATGTTATCAATAACATTACTTCATATCTCCATTCCATACACACAGGTGTGCCACAAAATTCCGTATTAAGTCCGTTACTTTACTTACGATACATATGTTGAATGCCAATGGCGGAGTCGGAGCAAGTTTTTCTTCTCCTGTCGAAGCAAGTGTGTTCTAATGAGAGAGTGAGGCGGGAGTCGAGAGTTTTAATGAGAGAGCCGGAGGGGATTCAGAGCGGGAGTCGCTCCGTGGAGCAGGAAAAACTGCGCAGCCGAAATTGGTTGGGTGGGCCGGAACTCAGCGTGACGCATTGCCTTCAACACGTTTGCCTGCTTGGGGAAGCGGCTGGCGCACCGCGAGTTGTGTTGGTAATGGCGGACAGCATGGACAGCTCGGCCATCTAGGAAAGTGTGCAGCATTGCTTCTGTGACTCGACCGCGACAGCTACGAGTCGGAAAGCTCAAGTTCTGACAGGAGTGATTCGTCGGACAGTGACAGCGACGCTGAAGCTTGCGCTTACGAGCGGGCATTCAACAGGATGTTCCGCATTGCTGCGAAGAGGCGCAAAGTTGTCGGTTTCATCAAGGACCTGGTTCGGCAGTACTAGGATTATGAGGTAAAAAAAATTGAAGCAAAGGAATCGCATTATACTCTAGGTTTAACACGTTGTGGTGCTGTCGTTTGTTTCTTTTTTGAGCAGTTTTGGAGGCACTTTAGGCTGGCTTAACCTGTGGCCGAAAAGTTGATCGGAGACTTTGCTGCCTCGTCAATGTATCCTTAGAGCACACATGGAGAAATTCTAGGGAAATCTGCGTAAAGGCATGTTTTGACATTTATCTGGATAGTTACACATCCCTCCTCATCCTCCCTTTTTTATTTGTACGATGCCTGCATAAGAATGCATTTCACTATGAACCCGTTGCTTACAGTGCAGTGTGATCTGAAGCTGTTTTTGTTTTGCTTTCGGGTACCTGTAATCTCACTGCGCAGGTACGCGGCCAAAAAAAACTTCATGCGAGACGTGGCAAGCCGTTTCGACATGTCAGAAAGCTCCGTGTACCGAGTCCTTCAGAGTAGTAGAGTTCCTCATGACGCTGTGGTCATCGGTGATCATGTTTCCCGCAGACCTGGAAAACCTCACTAGCAGTTTTGAGGTTTGTTTAGATTTTACTTATCATGAGTACCAATAAAGTTGACCAGCCAAGCTCTATTGATGATACCGCAACACGAGTGCACATTTTATTGTGGGTTATTTCGAGCTCAGTTATACATTGCGCTGGGCCTTTATGAAAACGTGATGGGTAGTGATGATAATGCCGTGTTTCACGCAGTTGTATTCGCAACATTCAACTTATGTCTCTTCTGCAATCACACCAGATTCCTTGCACGTGACGGATGCTGCGTGCTTTGTCATTTCTGTTCAGATGTACGATACAATATGGACCTGCTCTGGGTTTACAAATAAATTCCAATTAGGTGCTTCAGTTCTCTTTAGGAAAAAACATACACAGGCTTTGTTTTCTTTTCTCTGCCATTTTACTAGTGTAAAAAGAGAGAAAAACATGTAGTATATAGTATGGAAAGCAATGTATCGTATCTTCACTAGTTCTCATAGTTGCATTTGGTTTGAATTTTGCACTTTTAACATAATATATATAGTTCTGCGTCATGAAGGGTATGCTGATTGGGAGTTAATGGGCTTGAGCCCCAGTATTTTCTGTTAAAATTCCTCGCAAATACTCATTACTTGCTCTGAAATGGGTGTTATCACTCAGAAAAAGGGTACGATTTGCTTGCAGGTGTCTGGAATGCCTGCTGTTATTGGCTGCATAGATGGGGCGTATGTGAAGATACAGTGCCAAGCCAATAAGGTTGCCTCAACATACTGCAACAGGCACCACTACCTATCGCTAACGCTGCAAGCCGTCTGTGACCACGAGAGGCGCTTCCTTGATACCTGCACTGAATACTCCAGCAAAATGCATGCTTTTCACGTGTTCAGCTTATCACCACTTTCGGATAAGATGGCTTCAGTATTTCAGGACCGTTAGCATACATTAGGGGACGCAGCATATTGGTACGGGAAATACAGACTCCAAGGAATAGGAACAGATGTATTTACAACTGGTTAAGCGAGCAGCGCTGCCGATAGGAACAGCTCGCGCCAGTCTATCTTGTTGTCGTCCTTTTCTTCGTTTTGTTGACCGCGATGCCACTGGTACGTAGCATGACCCCCGACGGCGGAAGCGCCGTCCCGGAGCTTTAAAGGTTTTCAGAAACGGTGTCGTAGGGCTTGAGCCGTGAGCCGTGAACAACATCACTGGACCGAACAACAGGTGACGACGGACAGATGGGGCCAATCTCATAGGTGACAGGCGTTACTTGACGCAGTACACGGTAAGGTACCGTGACACGAGACAAAAGTTTTTCATATAGGCTCACTCGACGATGAGGGGACCAGAGTAGCACAAGAGAGAAGAGAGAAGAGGGAGAAAGGAAAGGCAGGGAGGTTAAAGGTACCGGGAACGAAATGTGCGTCTCAATGTGAGGCATCGTACCGACGTCGTTGGTTGCTCTGCGACGCCGTCAGGCGAGCGCGGGCGAGCTGGCGGGCATGATCGGCTCGCGCGATAGCGTCATGAGCATACTCGCTGGTGGACGAGGTATTGGCTGAAATGGTGGCGTCCAGTGGTAAAGTCGGCTCTCATCCGTACAATAGGTAGAAAGGTGAAAAGTCTGCCGTGTCGTGGCGCGATGAGGTATACGCGAAAGTTGCATATGGTAGGGCAATATCCCAGTCTCGGTGGTCCGGTGACATATACATAGAGAGCATATCCGTAAGAGTGCGATTCAAGCGTTCCGTGAGGCCATTGGTTTGAGGGTGGTAAGCAGTGGTCACTTTGTGCTGCGTGGAACAGGAACGCAGGATGTCGGCGATGACTTGAGAGTGAAACGTACGGCCACGGTCTGTGAGCAGTTGACTTGGGGCACCATGAACCAGTATAACGTCCCGTAGCAGGAAGTCAGCAACGTCGGTTGCACAACTCGTCGGTAGAGATCGCGTAATAGCGTAGCGTGTAGCATAATAAGTAGCCACTGCTATCCACTTGTTTCCCAATGTTGATGCGGGAAAAGGACCAAGTAGGTCTAACCCAACGCGGTGAAACGGTTCCGTGGGTATGTCGACTGGTTGAAGATGGCCAGCAGGTAGCAGCGACGGTGTTTAGCGACGTTGACATAACTCACACGCAGCGACGTATCGGCATACCGAGCGAGCAAGGCCTGGCCAGAAGAAACGTCGCCGTACGCGCTCATACATGCGAGATACGCCAAGGTGTCCAGGTGCGAGCGCATCGTGAAGTTCAGCGAAGACACTGCGCCGTAAATGCTTAGGCACGACAAGAAGGTCAGGCCCGTCAGGTTGGAAATTGCGGCGGTATAGGACGCCCTCTTGAAATACAAAGCGAAGGACGGGGGCGTCGTTCGAGGAAGATTTCGCGCGGCTGATGATGTCAAGCAGCAGTGGGTCCCGTTTCTGTTCTTCCCCAATGTGAATGAAGGCGGACACGGAGAAGATAGAGGGCACCATGTTAGCGTCACTGACATCGGAATCGTCGACAGGGTACCGGTAGAGGCAATCGGCGTCCTGGTGCAGGCTACCAGATTTGTACACGACCGAAAAAGAAAATTCCTGCAGACGCAAAGCCCAGCGACCAAGGCGCCCTGAGGGATCTATGAGGGAGTTCAGCCAGCAGAGCGCGTGGTGGTCGGTAACTACCGAAAATGGTCGTACATAGAGGTATGGCCTGAATTTCGCGACCGCCCAAACGAGAGCCAAGCACTCGTGCTCTGTGATGGAATAATAGCGTTCAGGGGCGGATAGCAGGCGGCTGGCGTATGCAATAACGCAGTCATGGCCATGTTGGCGTTGAGCTAGCACTGCGCCGATGCCATGGCCACTTGCATCCGTACGGATCTCATTAACAGAATAGAAAGTTGGGCGAGTTGGTGTATATTCATATTTAAAGAAAAGCGGCGCACAAAATGACGGAGACAAAGAAGAGAACCACACACAGCGCTGTGTGTGGTTCTCTTCTTTGTCTCCGTCATTTTGCGCGCCGCTTTTCTTTAAATATGGATCTCAGTAGGGGCAGCAGGGTCAAAGTGGGCCAAAATCGGAGGAGTAGTGAGGAGCGCGATGAGATTGGAGAACGCAGAGGCCTCTTCTGAGCTCCATGAAAACGGGTCACCTTGTTTGAGGAGCTGCGTAAAATGTCTCGCTCTATCTGCAAAATTTTTCACAAAGCGTCGGAAGTACGAGCAAAGTCCGAGAAAGCTGCGAACATTCTTTGGAGATCGTGGTACAGGAAAGTTTTTGACTGCGCTGATTTTTGCTGGGTCTGGTTGTACGCCGCTAGCGTCCACTAAATGGCCAAGTACTGTAATTTGGTGACGGCCAAAGTGACACTTGGACGAGCTCAGCTGCAGGCCAGCGCGACGGAAGATATCTTAGACGGCTGACAGGCGCTATATATGAGTCTCAAATGTAGGTGAAAGAACAACATCGTCCAAGTAGCACAAACAGGTTGACCATTTAAAGCCTCTGAGCAGAGAGTCCATCATTCGTTCAATGGTGGCCGAAGCGTTACAAAGGTCGAAGGGCTTGACCTTGAATTGATATAGGCCACCGGGGGTGATAAACGCCGTCTTTTCACGATCCATATAATCCACCTGAATCTGCCAGTACCCGGAACGTAGGTCTATGGAGGAAAAATAGCGGGCACCATAGAGGCAATCAAGGGCGTCATCTATTCGTGGCAGAGGGTACACGTCTTTTTTTGTAATTATGTTTAGGAGTCGAAAATCGACAAAGAAATGCCATGTGCCATCTTTATAGCGGACGAGTACGACAGGGGACGCCCAAGGAGGGCAGGATGGCTCATTGATGTTCTGGCGAGCATTTTGTCGACCTCACTTTGGATAATTGGACGCTCAGTCGCCGAGACGCTATATGGACGCCTATGGATAGGAGGCGCGTCACCAGTGTTTATGCGGTGCGTCACACCATTATCTTGCCCCAATGGACGGCCGCTGAGATCGGAAACGTCGATGTACGACAGTAGAACCCGGTGGAGCTCATCAGTCTGTTGCGGTGTTAAATCAGAAGCAATCATCGACTTAATTGCGCTGTCGGGGCAAGTATTGGATTGGTGCTCGGCATAGGTGTTGGAAGGAGCGGCCACCGTGAAAGCATTCACTGCGTTGTCTTCTAAGGTGGACAGCAGTGCCAAAGAGATGCCTTGCGGCAGCACTTGAGGTGTCAAACTAAAATTGACAACTGGAAGACAGGTGGAGTTCCCTGCGACAGACAGAACGGTGTGTGGTAATGTAATGCCGCGGCTGATGAGGACATCGGTGATAGGTGTCAGTACATAGTCGCCGTCGGGAACTGGTGGTCTTGATACGAACTCGACGTAGGTCAGTGTTTGGGCTGGAAGGCGAGCATATCGGGCAGTGCTGAGGCGACTCGGCCGTGGTGCAGCAGGGTCTGTTATGGGCAAGTGAAGAACGAGTGTACTGGCCGAACAGTCAATGAGGGCAGAATGTGCGGACAGGAAGTCGAGGCCTAGGAATACATAATATGGGCATTTTTCAAGGACGGCAAAGAGAACAACTGTGTGGCGATCAGCAATGCTTACATGAGCGGAGCACATTCCAACGACAGGTGCTGTTCCCCCGTCGGCAACACGGATGAACTTAGTCGTCGCAGGTGTGAGAACTTTCTTGAGCTTTCGGCGAAAATCAGTGGTCATAACGGAATGTAGAGCCCCAGTGTCGACAAGAGCAGTCACATGCACACCGTCCACTTGTACATAGATAAGGTTCTGTTTCTTCTGTATAGTCAATAGAGGATTTTCGGTCAGTCCCATTGATGCAGCGCAAACTCCAAGAGCTGCAACATTTAGTTTTTGCCCCGCCACGGTGGTCTAGTGGTTATGGCGCTCGACTGCTGACCCGAAGGTCGCGGGATCGAATCCCGACCGCGGCGGCTGCATTTTCGATGGAGGCGAAAATGTTTGAGGCCCGTGTACTTAGCTTTAGGTGCACGTTAAAGAACCCCAGGTGGTCGAAATTTCCGGAGCCCTCTACTACGGCGTCTCTCATAATCATATCGTGGTTTTGGGACGTTAAACCCCAGATATTATTATTATTAACATTTAGTTTTCCGTCGAGGAGCGTTGTGGGAAGGCGGGCGAAGGTGGTCGGCGGGGCTGGGGAGGACGAGACTGGCGACGTAGGGGCGATGGAGAGCGGGAGTAGCGGGGATCACTCACAGGTTCCTCAGGGGCAAAGTGGTCTGGGCTGGTCGCAGGACGATAAGCGGGACGGCTGTTGCAAGAACGCTGGAGTGTTTGTGCAGTAGGACCCCAGCGACTTCTGCAATGGCGTGAAACGTGCCCAATACGGTGACAAGAGAAGGAAATGGGCTTGTCATTATGTGTTCGCCATGCGGACAGGATTGCGGCATGTGGATGGAGAGCCAGAGGGGAATGGACGTGCAGTCGGTAATTGTTGCTGGAAGTCGGTACGGGGAGGCATCGAAATGGAGCAAATACCCATGCTGACAATTTCCTGTCGCGCGACTGCTTAATTTGGGGCAAGGGTATTGAAGGAGAGAGGTCAGGGGGCGGTGGTCGCACAGTAGCAGGAGTGGCAGCTTCAAGTTCACGCCGGACGAGTCGTGTTAAGTTATCGCAGGTGTCTGGAGGACGATATGTGTCGAGGCAAGATGACATCGCTGCGGTATTAGGAAGGCGCTGGAACTGATGTCAGATGCGTCTGCTTTTAGCCTGTTCCAGGCGGCGACATTCTTGAATTATCGCATCAACAGACGTAACGTTACGAAATACCAGCAAGTTAAACGCGTCGTCGGTAATACCCTTCAGGATGTCCGCAACTTTTTCTGCCTTGGACATGTTTTCGTCGGCTCTACGGCAGAGTGCTAGGACACTTTGAATATAACTGATGTAGGACTCAGTGCAAGTTTCCGCGCGCGTTGATAACTCATTGTTTGACGACCAAAAGGGTTTTGAAAAAGCTCACGGATCTTTTCCTTGAAGCTGTCCCAGCTTGTAATGTCATGCTCGTGGATGTCAAACCAGACACGAGGGGTTCCCTCGAAGTAAAAGATGACATTCGCGAGCATGAGTGTGGGGTCCCACCTGCAACTGGCGCTGCCGTATTCGTAAAGGCGCAGCCATTGGTCGACGTCGGAACGCTCGAGGCCCGAGAACACGCCAGGGTCTTTCAAGACGGGAAGCGTCACGAAAGCTGTTGTGGCCGTTGGGTTGGAAGGCAGGGCAGGAGGCGTGACCACCGGAGTGGGTGCATTCGAGTCCTGAGAGGCCATGTTGAAAGCCGAGAGCGAACGCCCGCTGCGGAGTTCCGTGGCCAGGACGGGGATCGCACCGCTCCACCAAGTATGTTAGGGAAACACAGACTCGAAGGAATAGGAAGAAATATATTTACGACTGGTTAAGCGAGCAGCGCTGCCACTAGGAACAGCTCGCGCTTGCTTGCTTGCTTGCTTGTTCCTTGCATTTGGCTCACACCCACACCGGGGGATTGGCCAAGAAGCCGGCGGTTACAGTGAATTGGAACATTGGGTTAACAAAGAAATTCAGGGAAAGGGAAAGGTGGCATTTTTCAAGTAGAATAAGGTGATTTTCGTGACACAAGAAAAGGAAATAACGAAATAAATGATTTTGTTTTCGGGGAAAGGGGATGGGAAGCAATAAATTGATAAACAAAGGATTAGCAAGGTAATCTCATCGTGTCAATCAGGAATTCGCAGAGGGCCCCGCGCCAGTCTATCATGTTGTCGTCCTTTTCTTCTTTTTGTTGACCGCGATGCCACTGGTACGTAGCAATATCCACTGCAGGAGTATTTGCTGACTCCATACAGGGATTACGACGCTATGGCGAAGCAACAAAAATGCTTTAATTTTAGGTTTTCAGGCACACGAGTGGTCACTAAAATGCATCCAGCACACTCAAGAAGCGCTTCAGGTAGCTCATGTACCTTGAGTTGCCCACTATACACTGGCTCAATGAGCTCATCATAAGCTGCTGCATTCTTCATAACTTGTGCATCGATTACGGTGATGAAGAGCAAGATGATGGCAATAATGATGACAAAGAAGGAGCACCCAATCCTCTTCATAGGCAGAACTGCACTGATAACCACACTGATGAAACTGATGAGAGCCGAGCTTTGCACAAGCTTGGCGAAATTAAGCGTGCAAAGGTTTTGGCAAAGCTCCTGTGAAAACAGTGTGGGAAGTAACACCGTAATATTGTTTATGCAGTATGCTATTTTACTTATTTTATTGTTGGATAAAACATCGTTTTATTAGTTATTTTTGTACAATTAAAGTAATTTTCAAAGACATGTTTTAGAGTTTTTAAAGCAGCTGCAGTTTATTTATCTCACTGTAGCATTTATGTGTTAATCATTTGTGAGGTTTACCTGCCCGAACAATGTTATGATTATGAGACATGCCGTAGGACGCTCCACAAATTTCGACTGGCTGCTTTATTGGGAAATGTCATCTCACACCGCACGAGCTTCTAGAATTTTGTCTCGATCGAAATGCAACCAAGATCAAACCCACGTACTTCGGGTCAGCAGTGTTCTTGCGTTAAAGTGACCAATGTTATGTTATAGGCTCATATGAGTTCCTGCAATCTTAACCATTCTTGGCTTTGATATTCACTTGAGTACGAAAGAAAAAAAAGCATCCTAGACCTCTTCCATTAACAAAAATGTGTTCATTTTGTACATGTTCCTTTGCAAATTCACTCAATTCATGAAATGACAATTAATAAATGCAAAGGTGTGAAACTAACTGCACTTTTATGCGACTTATATTAAATGCATATGAGTTACTGCAATCTTAAACCTTTCTTGACTTTAATATTAACTTGTGGACGAAAGAAAAAGAAGCATCATAAACCTCTTCCATTACCGAAATGTGTTCATTCTGTACATTTTCCTTTGCAAATTCACTCAGTGCATGAAATGACAAATAATAAATGCAAATGTGTGGAAATAGGCGCACTTTTATGCGACTCATATTAAATACATGAGCAGTCGGTCACCGTTCTTAATGGAACCTGCTCAGCCCCGCCACAGTGATCTAGTAGTTATGTCGCTCGACTGCTGCCCCAAAGGTCGCAGGATCGAATCCCGGCCGCAGCGGCTGCATTTTCGAGGAAGGAGAAAATGTTTGGGGCCCCTGTACTTAGATTTAGGTGCACGTTAAAGAACAACAGGTGGCCGAAATTTCCGGAGCCCTCCACTACGGCGTCTCTCATAATCACATCGTGGTTTTGGGACGTTAAACCCCAGATATCATTATTATTATGGATCCTGCTCAAAACTGTACTCATCCTTTAGCTTCAAAACACCGAAAAGCTCTAAATGGATCCTGCTGCAGACTGCACTTTTTCTTGATCTTCAAACACGAAAAGCCACTTTCATTACAGCACTGGGCTTCATACGTAAGCATGGAATCACGGTACGACATTCTTTGTTTCGTCTGAACTAGCCCTCTAGTTACCTTCGTGGAAAGATGAGAACTCCTAGCTCTGACGCATTGTTGGAGCTGGTGCATTGGATAGAGTCCCCACAGTAGTTTGAAGGCTGTGTGTGTGCACCAATGCTCAGCCCCCTTTATATACACAAGAACACGTTTGGCACTGTACAATTTATTTGAACATGCTAATTGTACTTTAGGCCACTAGAATCGTTCATTCGTTGTCTAAGCCAAGAAAGCGGCTCAAATGCTTCATTTTTTTTCATGCTGTTTTGCTTTTTCTTGCCTAATGTGCTCCTTGTGTTCTTGCTTCTCTTCGTGACGCTTCCTTCTTTCATTCTCGCCATCAGTTCGCTTTTCTTTTTCTTCCTGAATATTGCTCATTTTGTCAAAAAATGCTTCATATCTAGCATTCTGGAAGCCCACAATTTAGGCTTTTTGAGTTCAGGTTCCTTCGTTGTGCTGGTCGACTCCTCGCTAGTTAAACCTTGGCTCGTCAGCGCCTGGCTCGTTGACGCTTGGTTTGAGGGCCATTTAATGGAAACTATCTCAGAGAAATTAAGAAGAAGAAACGGATATGGGCCGGCCACGTAGCACGTCGGCAGGATAACCGGTGGTCATTAAGGGTAACTGACTGGATTCCAAGAGATGGCAAACGTGTGAGGGGGAGACAAAAATTAGGTGGGTAGATGAGATTAAGAAGTTTGCAGGTATAACGTGGCAGCAGAAAGCACAGGACCGAGTTGATTGGCGGAACATGGGAGAGGCCTTTGCCCTGCAGTGGGCGTAGACAGGCTGATGATGATGATGATGATGATCTCAGAGCTGTCCCTCAGCTCCTCCGGCTCAAGGCTGCCTTCTAGCCAACGTATCTTAACTATATCCTCTACAAAAGGAACGTCGCAAAGAGAATCCCCCGATTTGCTCTTATGTGCTGCAGCGCTTCCTTTTCGTCGCATGACGGTATTGTAGCGGCTGCAGCACTGTTCCCCTGTTTTAGGCACTCCGACAGCCTTTGTGATGTGGGCCACGAGTCGGGCAAACATTGAGTTTTTATTTTTGAAATTCTTTATAGGCCCTATTTGGGAAACGTACAGCTGATTGTAGTCAAGCAACACGTTTGTTTCTCCGGCTGTCCACTCACAGCCTGTACCAGCAAAGAAAAAGTGCTTGAGGCAATTGTACAGATGTTACCAGTCGCATGTCATCCTACACGGGTCTTAGAGAGTTGTGGTATTCTACTGTGTTGGTATTTATTGTAGAGCTTATAGGCATATATAAGCACCATGTTTTAGTTTCTGTCTTGATATCGATTTCTCCACCTTGATTTTTGTCGTTACAGTGCTTGGTGTTCTTTGCACTGATCTAAATGTACATATCATTTATAATTCACTACTTGAACGCATTTGTATCCACTCCTGCAAGAGCCCTCTAAATAGGCCTGCAGTATTCTCTAAATAAATGAATAAATAGACTCACTGCCTTTCTCGCTCTTTCGGCTGTGTTCTGGCACGTGAATGGAAAAAAAACGAACTGCGTTGTTATTCATACAGGTGGCATACATGAAGCGACATAACGACCAACGATTTGTGTTCTGTAACACAAATTGCTGTACAATGGCTGTGCATTGAACCACCATGTGAATTTCATGTAAGTATGTATGCATTGACGCTAAGTCTTCTGAGGCTGCCTAACATAGCTTCACAAAACAGTAACTCTGTTTGCTATGCTACCTCATCGCGACACAATTTTTTTTTGCAATTTCAGGTAAGCATGCATGGTGGCATGCAAGTTATTCAATTAGCTCAACACATTGTGCACATTCTTGATTACATAACAAACTATCATCATGATGGACACAGTTCTTCATCAGCTGACTGTTAAGCAAAATTAAGCACGATCATTCAGGCCTGAAACAGGCAGTGACACTCTAGGAAAAGCAACATAATTTCTGTGCACTGAGACCGATTCCTATGCTGGATGTGCTCAATGTCCTGACTTTGGTAACATTGCCGTCCCATTAGATAGCACAACATGCACTCACGCTGCTATCTCTGCAACTAAAAATTCGTGGTAGTCAAATTCTCAGGTGCGTAACACTGGTCGATAGTTTCTTCGCGACATATAGCTGCAGACAACTGCTTCTGCCCCGATTCCACTGAAAGGAGAGTGCACTGTAACTTGCCAATTCGTAGTGCAGTACTAAAACGCTCGCGCTGCGCTCGTACGGTAAATGCGTTACTTTGGAGGTATCTCGCCGCAAATGCATACCTGCCGCACTAAGGACTTCTTAAATTGGGAGACACCACGGGAGCGGTGTAGGGGGCAGAAAGAATTGTTTTGAACGATCGGTCAAATTGCCCTTATCTCATCTCAAAAGCTATATTGCACCAAACACGCTTGTCACCAACATGGTTCGTTTCTATTCCTGCGGCTACATTCTCAAGTGATAGGAAGTCGGTTCTTACTATCGACGCGGTTTCGTGCTAGAACAGCGGCGTCGCGCGCATGTTTACTTATGGCTGCACATTTACAGCCGTGTTTGTGCAAGCAATGCGGCGAAGGTTTACGTTCTCTACGGACACAGGCAAACACACAACGGAATGACGCATGCGATGCGTTTGAGTGACACGATCGCATCAGCAGTATAGCAACGTTGCAACATGAACATAGCACGTGCAGACAATCGCTACACGCAACACGTGTGTTGCAATGAACTTAGTTAGAGCACAGTGTTGAAATTGATGTGACACCTACCGTGTTGTTCCGCACAGTGTGTGGTCACCATAGTAGACATAGTGGACAATAGCTGTTGCACGCTTGGCGTGATATCCATTCCACGCAGGTTATTGAATAGCGCTGAACAGACAAACGAACACTCTAAGGCAAAAGGGTGTGTGGTTCGTCCTTTTGGGGACTAATGGGGCTGCCACAACCATTAATCCCTTTAAGGACTAACGGCAGCGGGTCTAACAGTTAGTCCCCTCAATGGACTAACATTTAGTCCTCACATTTACACCTTACCGGGCAACTGTTAGCCCCCCAGATCACCTCAATGGACTAACATTTGGTCCTCACACTTACACCTTACCGGGCAACCGTTAGTCCTCGCAGTTGCACCTCGCCGGACCAACGGTCGGTCCACTCAAACGCTCCATTCGGATGAACTTTTTATTCCAGGGATGATTGTCTACAGTTACTCTCCGCAAGACCTAATACTTTTTTCGCGTGTTTCTTTCCGCGGTGACCAACAAATGCCGCGGAAAAGAACACGCAAAAGAATATTTAGTCATGCGTGTGTCACTGCTTTCGCATTCAATGCGACAACGAAAGACAAAAGTGAGATAATGAAACGTTTTATTTTTTCTATACATAAGAAGTTTCTGCTTTCTTTCATTGAATTCCCTACAAAATGTCCAATACAGGTTCAGCCGCGTTGTCATATCTCGTACAGTCCTTTCTGTGAAGCTGTTCCAACGGAAGCGATAGATGGCAGGCGTTGTACGCGCCAGGGCACACAACATTCTGCTCGTTGTTGGCAACGGCTGCATCCTGCAAAGCACAAAAATATTTCAAATATTTAGTCACGTGACAGCGAGGGTGAAGACGCACGCACTGTACAAATACGTGCAATGTGAACTAAAACACGTCTAAAACATGGCACGCAAATTATTTCACCCCTGCGAAGCACAAAAATATTGTAAATATTCTGCGACACGTCACAGAAGGGATGAAGATGCACGTACATGACAAATACGTGCAAGGTGAAATCAGAATCAGAAATCGTTTTACTTAATTATCGAATCAATTACAAAATTTGTGTATACAGAAGCAGGTCCCATAGTCAGAGACTGAATCGGGACCTTCTACAGTAGTGAATATAGAAACAATTGATGCAGCAAACAGTGGTACAGAAAACAGGTAATAAAGTGCATCGCAGGTAAAAAAGAAAAAGCAGTTCTACTTAAGAAAATCATTAGCAGAAAGTAGCAAGAAAAACTGAAAATAGACAACATAAAAAATAGAGGTAATTCAACTCTCTAAACAGTTTTCAGATAATTACCATGGCGAAAAATAGTAAAAAATAAACTACGAAAAAGAAAACTAAACAGAGACATCTGATATCAGCAATGTAGGATGATGATGCGGTGCTGCGTTAACATTAGGTTGTGAGAAGGCACGAAAGGGAGCGGGAGTAACAGAAGTGACCAAAACTATCCAGATTATGGAATGGGTAAGAAGAAAGTTTTCATATCTTTTTTTAATATGCCGATCGATTCCGACGGTTTTTATTCCTGAAGGTATAGTATTCCAGAAATAGATTCCAGTGAAGTGGGCTGTTTGTTTGCCATAGTTAGTATTAACTATAGGTAAGATAAAATTCTGATTTTGTGCAAACCTGGTCAAGTTTGTATTCTCTAGACTTGAAGGAGGGATTTTAAACAAAGGAAGCTGATTTCTTATTTGCTTGAAAACAAGTATTCCTAGATTATATTTGAAAGTGTTCTCGATTGTTAGGATGTTGCTGGCATGCAGGAGTGCTTTATCATCACTGCGATAATGACTGTGGGTAAGTATTCTAATAGAGTGATTTTGCATAGTTTGAAGGGAGACGAGAGGAGTGCTGTAGGTATTGCCCCAAGATTTGATACAGTAATTAATATGAGAATAAATAAAAGCGTAGTACAATGAAAGTAATGTGGGTTCGGAAAATATATCGCGGGATTTAATTATAACACGTATGCCGTAAGCCATTTTTTCGCAGGTATGCAACATACGAATGAAATTTCAAATGACGGTCGCCTTATCGTCTGCTTCAATTACGAATTGATTTAGAAATATTGGCGGGATATAATTAAGTCCACGTTGGTGAGAGTGGAAAACAACAAATTTCGTTTTAGTGTGGTTTATTTGTAATTTGCTATGGATACACCAAGCAGCCAAGCCTGAAAGGTCATCATTTAGTTTCTGTGTCAGAGATTGGAGGCATTGATCAGTGCTAACAATTGTTGTGCCGTCTGCATACAGTAAGCATTCTGAACTGGTAAGGCAAGATGGCAAATCATTTATGTAAATAATGAAAAGAAGTGGGCCGGGAATAGAACCTTGAGGTACTGCTATATTTGTTACTTTAAATATAGGTTTATGACCTAACAGACTGACAACTTGGCTTCTATTGAGTAGGTAGTTTTTTATTAACAGTGCAGGACCAGTTACGCCTATTGCTTGAAGCTGCATAAAAAGAATGTGGCGGTTGATAGTGTCGAATGCTTAAATGAAAACACACGTCTAAAATATGGCATGGAAATTTCACCGTGATATCATACGTCATCAAAGACGCATTTCAAGCCACACAGCGCAACAAACACTTCAAGTGCGGCGGCCGCAGCCATCACGCCGAGGCGCCGCCAACCAGCGTGCGCCAACGAGCCGGTGAGCTTTTTGCGAATGAATGTGTGGTTGCGGCGTCGTACAACTCGAGCAAGCCCGCCAGCCGCAACAGCCGCCAGTGAAACTTGAGCAGAACAGCGCGCGAACGCGAAGCCGACGCCACGAACGGCGCCAGGCTGCTTGCGAGCGAGCGAAGGGGACGCCGACGATAACGGCGTCCAATTTCCACCAAATTCTTCGAGCGCGCACCAGTACAGTACAGCGAGCGAAAGCGGGGTCGACGCCTCGAACGGCGGCGAACTGCTTACGAGCGAACGTCGAGGAAGCCGAAGGTCACGGCGACCAATTTCCGCAGAGTTCCGAATCGCAGCTAATGTCGGCTAGCTGAAGCACCCGCCAACCCATGCCGGTGCATGTCAAGCGCGCGGCATACAATCGAGCTCGTTCCTACTGCACAGCGTTTCGGACGAGTCGCAAAACAACGGCGAGGCCTCTGCCTAATATTGCTAATATCGCGAGCTTGCAGCTCATCACCACGGTGAATCATCGGTGAACGAACATCCGGCCAGGCGACGACAACGGTGGCCAATATCCAGGCGGTCAAAAGCACAGGCGAGCTCACGCCCAAGCCGGCCCTCGCGGTACATTTCGTGCGCGCGATATACAAGACGATCGAGTCCGTTACCGATAATCGCGATCAGTTTCGCGCATGCGATAGGTGCGGCAGAATAAAAAGCGATCACTTACTTGTGAAAGAATCCAGCGCCAATTTGTGCCCCGAGTCAGGTTGAAGTCCGATAGGCCTACTGTCTTCTCGGCCGCCATTCCTAGCCGGTGGCGACGCAGTGCCGTGACTACGCCGGAGATATACAGCGCGGCGCCGCGACGTGTCGAGAGCAGCTCGAGACGTCGTGGGTGTGGCGAAACGTAAAAGCAGCACAACACACTCATCCACGCATACGTGTTTATCAAAGGCAGAGAGCCGTAGGTCCTAGATCGGCGAACTCCGAGCGCGACTTATCCGGCAACACGCCAGCTCGAACACAAGATGGTAGACTGACCCGAGCGAGGAGGACGTTTAGCTGCCTTGACAACGGTTTGCACACGGAACGTATCCATGCACACGGCCTGCATCTCCCGCGCCGTTCATCCCTTTGCAGACTAACTGAATTGCACACGGCACGCATCCCTCTCCGCTTGCTTCTACGACGGTCTAACCGTTAATCTGCGCGCCTATTGGGCTCCGTTACTCCTCGTTCGGGTAATTTTGCCTTAGAGTGAACGCTGCGGCGACGCTGGTTCTCCACCTGGGAAACAGACAGCGAAAGAGACCACGAGCAAGGTATCCTGGATAACTCGGCAGCTTCCGCCTTGCTCCAGGGCCCGTATTCTCAAACGATCGCAAAAGGCGATAGTATCGCGTTTGGTGACGTAGAATTTGATGCGTTCAATAAGTAAAAAAAAAGACTTGCCTGTGACGTCATTGTTGCGACTGGCCGTTGGTAGTACGAATGTCTCACAACACGGGTGTGAGCACACTGTACGAGCGCAGAGCAACCCGAGTACGGCGTTTTCGAGCGTGTGCTGCTGCTTCTACGCAGTGGCCAGGCTTGGCCGGCTTGGCTGTGGCTACTTGAAGTGTAAGACGCGTTGAAAGTGCTTTCAACGTTTTCTTGTTCGATTATTTAATGCACAGTATAATATTACAGAACGCAACTTTGCGTGAAACGTATTTTCGTTGAAAGTTTAACATGGCGTACTCGGAGAGTTCAGCTGTAGCGTGCCACCGCAGCGACATCGTCTCAAGAGCTCAACATGTTGCCGGCTCGCGATAAGCCACGCGAGCAACGCACGATTCATGCTCCTGGGACGTTCAAACCACGAAAGAACACGCGCTGGCAAAGAACGAGTGCTGATAACACCCCAAGGTAATGATCGATGAAAACTTCAGCGTAAAAAATGCTGCGTATATCCACCGAGGATTGAATACTAGAAGCTACCGCCTACGTCACCGAAATGCTAGACTGCACCACGAACCGACGGTTAACGGTGCCTTCGCTTATTGCGAATATGTCGAGAGCACCGTCGAGCACCATGACGCAAAATTGACGTCGGCGGAATTACCAGATGGCGCCCTAACTTTTCCGGTTTGCTCAATAGCCAATCAGCGCGCACCAAAGGCGAAATTTTTTGCGATTGTCGCCTTTTGGGAATACGGGCTCAGCACGGCAGGTTATGGTCCGATCGCGGATTTGGAGGATTTGCTCTACGCCAGACTCGAGTGTTCGCTCGCGGCGGAGTCGGCTGCTCCGACTCCGCCATTGGAATTCAACAATAGTCAACGCGCGTCGTTCGCTCTCTCTATCTCTCGCCGCAAGGCAAGCGCTGAGGCGGTGGCGCCATCTGTCCCGCTCAAGCAGATTGACAAGACATGACCATGCAGGCAAGCAAATGGTCACGATCCAGACGTGGATGATTAAGAGTATCATTTGTGCTCTACTACGGGAGGGCAATGTGCTGCCTCGGTAGCGCAAGTCGGAGTGATCTACTGCCAACAGAGGCTCTACAGGAATGACAGAGGTGACCTGTTGTCAAGTAAAGCCGCAACACTTACTCTGGCGAAGATTCCAAGAATTTCACAAAAACTTCAAAGATGTCTGATCAACCAGAACTGCCGAAGTGGCTTTTTGATTAACACCATAGTTGACAAAGACCTTTTAGATATATTTGCATCCAGTATGTTTGGTTAGCAGCTTCGCAATTTATTTCATAACTGCAATCATTGGAAATCATCACATGAATAACTTTGGATAGCAAAACGGCGCGTCGTCTGCTATAGCACTTCCGGTTCACGGAACCTTCAAGGCTCTTCGCCGTTTCTAGTTGTGTGCAGTTCAGTGTAATCGGGGAGGAGGCAAGATAACTGGTAACAACCGCGTCCCAGAAAGTACGTGTTTTCTCCCCGATTACACTGAACGGCACACACCTTGAAACAGCGCAGTGCTAGGCATCGAACCGGAAGACGTCATTTTGCTATCCACCTATTCCTGAACGGGGTCTGCGGACGCCCAAGTGAAGCTGTGTGTTAAAAAAAAAAGGCTGCGGCTAGCTTTGCATGCTGTCGCTCTTCAATGGCTAAAGGCACATCCGAGCTGTATTTTATGCTTTTACAGCGAAAGCTGTTATGAGATCATTTCACCGGCCGTTTTTGGCGCCGTAGTTGTCCGCCGCCGCCGCCGCCGCCGCCGCCGGTGTCCGTAACCAGTATCGCTCGAAATAAGAAAAAAAACGAAATAAGAAAAAAATCCAGGATGGAACGAGGTTCGAACCTGGGCCCTCTGCGTGGGAGCCCAGTATTCAACCTCTGAGCCATGCCGGTGCTTGAAACTGCTTTGCAAAAAGGTCCTATACAGGCTTCATGTCGGGAAGGAACCACGTTAGCATATGCAATGTAGCGTGGTAGAAGAGTAAAATAAGCACCATGCGTCGCACAACGCGAATGCTGTAAACAGGCGTCACACAATGCGAATTGCGCAACGAGTAGGTTGTCGAATGCTTCCAACCCATTACCAAGGACTCTGCCATAATTCTGCGTCGTCATCAGGCACAGCATCAACAAAGCGCGCATAATGCCTTACATGGGTTTAGCAGGTACCAACTCTTTCCGTAGAATGACGAAAAATGGCACAGTGCCTGCTGCCCTACTTCTCAAAAATTACAATGATTTAAAGCGTAGTGGATTCCTCGCAAGCGCACTTGTATTGGTTGCCAAGGAAGCCCATAAGGGCATGATCCACTTCCTCGGGGTCTCAGTAAAATTAAGCGTAGTGGGTTCCTCGAGAGTGCACTTGTATTGGTTGCCAAGGAAACCCATAAGCGCATGATCCATTTCCTCGGAGTCTCAGTAAAGTTCTTAGCCTCCCCCCCCGTCTCTCTCCCACGTCAACGTATGTTATACAGCATGACGGGAGAGGGAAATAGCGACCGGGCGTCACCCAATGCAAATTACATAACTGGTGGGCCGTTTAAAGATTCCAACCCATTACAAAGGGCTGAGCCATAATTCTTCATCGTCATCAGTCGTCGCGTCAACAAAGTGCACATAATGCCTTACAGACGTGTAGCTGGTGCCTCGCTTCTCCGCAGAATGACGAATAATGGCTTAGTAGGTGCTTCCTAACTTCACAAAAATTATGATTTAAGGCGTAGTGGGTACCTTTCTAGTGTACTTGTATTGTGGCCCCAAGAGAGCCTAATGGGCTCTAGAAACGCCGCTCTTCCAGCTTTCGCTGTGACTGTGCTGCGGTTTCGGCGCAGGCCTGGCGTTTTTTATGGACGGCAGCATTCGATGACAGCATACTCCCTTCCTTGTTTTCCTCCTACTTTTCCTCACATCGCTGCTCCTCCGCCTCACTTTCATTTCGGGCCCCTTGCTGTACCTGACTATCCTATAGTTCGCTATGCTATACATGGTTTCGCCTGCGTTACACCAAGCGACATGAGACGACGACGACAGCATGCGATGACAGCATACGACAGCCCAATCCCCTAAAGTGCACCGCACTTGAAACACACGCACACGCATAAATCTCGAGGCAACCACATTCTAGCACAAACCGGCGCCTCCCTTATGTACCGGAACAGTGGAGTCCTCACGAAAAACTGGGGCCGCAACTGTCAACTCAGCTGAGACGCGCTCGCTTATTGACGGCGACGCGACTCAACAGGCCGCACCTTTCTGTTATGGAGCGGCCGTGATCCCTGCAATGGTCTACAAACGGCATGTTGCCCAATTTGCATCCGGAATATTTCGAAAGAATTTTTCTAATTTATTTCGACGTTCTTACATCACCGTAGAAGACTTCATCTCCGTGTAGGTCTTAGATCAGGCGCGTTTACACTAGAGCGACACGACGCCGATTTCGGTCTCCCGATGGTAGCCAGGCGTGCATTTTGTTGTCTCGCTGTCCTTTTTAAGGCGCGTTTACACTAGAGCGACACGATACCGACGCAGATGGTCGGCCGTCGAGTCGCCAGCCGACGATGTCACCGAACCGTCTGGTCACACTAGGCCGATGAGGACGCCGACGCGTCCAGAGACAGGATTTCGTAGTAGTGTAACATGATGGCAGACCGAAAACATCAGCAACACGCGTCGACAGGTCGTCCGAAGATCCGTGGCTGAGCGAATATATGCCCAGGTCGTTGCTTCGAACGTCGAAGGGGGAGATCATCGGGGAGATAACGGAGGCGCCCCTCGCGATCCTTCGGCATTTGACAAAGGGCACCTTGCGCACCCCTCCGACGTCTTTATTTCGTTTCCGCTTTCTTATCCGCACCGCACTCCGCGACGCAGCGGGTTCGGCGAGTATGGCAGCGATTGCGCCGAGAGGGACAATGGTACAGGGGAGAGGACGGCTTAAATGAGAAGCAGGTGGTCTCCTGCTTTCAGTTTTCGCTCGCAAGTTTAGTCCGTGTCACTGCGCGTTCCTTCTGTGTGACGAGAGGCTGGGAGCACGACAAGCTGCGGACGGAGTCTTTCACAGTAGAGCATTGCTCGGGCCTACCCGAAAACCCGGGTAGGCCCGAGCTGGGCTGGGTAAGGTAGTTTTCGTGGCGGGCCCGGGCCGGGCTCGGACCTGAAGCTCCGGCCTTAGGGTCGGCGGGTTGGTGTTGGCGGGCCCGGGTCGGGCCGGGCTTGGACTTTGCTCAGCTCTTAAAGGGGTGGTGCCATCAAATTTCGAGGCTATAACAAACCTGTTGTGGGTTTCCGCTGCATGCAAGGACACTCCACACGAAGGGTTGGACACAGCAAACGTTTAGAATATACTTTAGTTCACTTCCAAAGTGTACCTAAATGCCCATTATCTTGATCGAGACTCATCGCTAGCGTGCCAACACTGACGTACTAGGGACCGTAGTAGCTCTATAGGAGGGGCAACGAAAGTTGTAGGGTCGTCACACCAGATCTGCTGTAGTGACTGAGTGACCTCCGGACCTCTGCAACGTACCTACCGGTACGGTCCATAGAATATACAATACTCTAGTATATTCTCTAGTATAAGTATAGTCTAGTAGTAGGCTCGTAGCGCTGGCAAAACATCGGTTGCTGCATCACTCGCCGAGTTTCGATCGCACCCTGGCTAAGTGCGTCACAGCCTTGTGTGGTCACGTGACCAAGCCCCCTACATTGCTACGTCATTGCCCAACCTCGGCGCCCCGAAGCTGAAACCGAAACTTCTCCACATAAAAAGGCGATATTAAATTATTTAGCGAGAATACAAGAATCTTGGTGCGTATCGTGCTTCCTGCAGCTATAGGAAACGCCTACAGCAACGAGCGCGCAAGCCACAAATTTGGTGGCACTACCCCTTTAAGATTGTTCCACATACGTTGTGCATATATATATATATATATATATATATATATATATATATATATATATATATATGTGTGTGTGTGTGTGCGTGTGTGTGTGTGTGTGTGTGTGTGTGTGTGTGTGTGTTCTACATATTTTATCTCGAAAAAACGATCTTTTTATGTGGGGTCAAGCTAGTTGGAAAAGTTTTGTGAGGGACAAGTACTGAACTACTTCTGCTTCTTGCTCATGGAGCTACTTTATTTATTTCAAACGGGCGAGCTGAAAGTAAGCAGACTAGGCGCCCATAAAGCCGTCTGCATCTTGTCGTGCTCTCAGCCCCTCCTCTGCCGATTCTCTTGTCGCATGGACGGCACGCGCAGCAACACTGACCAAATTTGAGCGAAAAAATTGAAATAGGGGACCACCCGTTCTTCATTCTAGCCGTCCTCCCTCCTCTGCCATTGTCCCTCTCAGCTTAATCTGCACATCCCCACCCCACCCGCTGCGTCTCGGAGTGGGGTGTGGATAAGAAAGCGGAAGCGAAGAAAAGACGTCGGAGAGGGGCGCAAGATGTCCATTGTCAAATGCCCAATGTCTCGAGGGGGGCCTCCATTATCTCCCCTGGGGTCTCCCCTTTGATGTTCGAAGCATCGTACATTTGGTTTGAACAAGGCGTATTTTAGCTCGGCCACCAATCTCCCGAAGACTTTCCGAAGACAAGTCCATTGATGCGTTTTGCTGGTCTTATTGGTCCTACATCATGTTACAGTACGACGATATGCTGTCTTTCGAAGCGTCGGCGTCGGCCTAGTGTGACCACACAGCCCGGCGACATCGTCGGCCGATTGTCTGCATATGCCTCTTGTCTGCGTCGGCGTCGTGTTGTTCTAGTGTAAACGCGCCTTTACAGAAGGGACGCTCTCCTCCGAAGACGAAATGTAAGATAAAATGTAACAGAGCCAACTTCAAAAGTTTTTAACAGCGAAGCTGTTTAAGACAGCCATAATTTGTGCGGCCTGTCCAGTATGGCCTATCAGGTTTGGGCTACAGGAATTGGGTAAATCCCCTACTCACCACTGGTCCACTGAAAATGAAGAAGACAACTGTTGGCTCAACTAACGGGTATATGCCACAGAAATTTATGCAACCCATCAAAAAACTATCATCTTCATAAACGGCTATGTGCTACAGGAATTGGGTAACTCCCACTACTCACCAATGGTCCACCAAATATGTAGAAGACAACACTTTTCCCAAAAAAACTGGAATGTGCCATTTAAATTTGTGCGGCCTATTTGTGTGGTGGGCAACACTTAGAAGACAACAGTCAGCACAATCACGCGGGAATGGGAAAGGCAACGGCGGCTGTGACAATACCACTCGTGTTCTGCCTGTGACTAATAAAGATTGATTAATTGATTGATTGATTGATTGATTGATTGATTGATTGATTGAAGTGATGGGAGGCCTACGCCAACGACGGCATGCTGGCAGATGTATGAGAGGTGCGAACGCGTGGTTTCAGCGCGAGTTTCTGTCTCGATGGTTTGGACATCCCTGTCGTCTCTGTGAATGTCTGTGATTTAACTCGAACCTCTCTGCGCTCAAAATCAACGCGGAAACAACCTAGCATCACCCAGCTGAAGCCTAGCAAAGACCGAGAAGCAACCTAGAATGAACCCTCATCAGCTAGCTAAGGCCTAGAAACAGCCTAGAAGCAACCAGATTAGTCCTCAGAATCGTGCAGTTTCACTGTGTCAAGGTTTGCGCGGCTTATTGCGAGCTTCGCCAACTTTTCATGGCTAAAAGAAAAAAAAGAAATTACATAAAACTTTCTGAGCCACTACAAAACGTACGTTGTTCATGAATGGAGCATTCAGAGTATTTCTACTAGGATTCCCTTGGTGTTCAATTTATGACAACTAATTTGCTTGCTTGTTTGTCACCGGCTATCTGCACTACTTGACGTTATATACGCCTTAAGCTATCTTTTTTTTTTACAATACAATTGAATAACAAAATAAATAACGTTTCACCAACAGAGATCTTCCTGCACAAATATTCCCATTATGTAAACTAGTTTTCCTATTGAAGCTGGGATAAAACAAAGGCACGGAATCGTAAAACTTTCTTTTGAAAACTACTTTATGCGTAAAGTGTATGACCATTTTATAGGTAAAATTGTGCGCTAAACTAATTATGAAAGACCCAGTTTCTTGACAATGCGTTTTACGAGCCCTACTTCCGAGATTTTTCAAAAGCTTCACATGCGTCTTATTTGATGGAGGTGAAAATGCTTGAGACCCGTGTACTCCCAATTAGGTGCACGTTAATGAACCCCAGCTGGTAAAAATTTCCGGACCCCTCCACTACGACATACCTCGTAATCATATCGTCGTTTCGGGACGTAGAACCCCAACATTTATTATTACTACGGTACTAAGAAACTCCTGTTTTACAGCGCAGCTGCTATGCTTTTCGTTATGCCGTTACGCGTTCGCATAAACTGTCATCGTCATGAATGACCTCTACCTATGTATTGCGTGCAGTGCAGTAACTCAGTCGGAGCGCGTTCTCTTCATCCTCATCTTCTGTCTCGCTCACCGAACAAATGCGCTCGGCTTGCACTTTCCCGCTACGCCGCTTTGTCCGGCGTGGGATGCAGTTATTCTGATGGCGAGAGAACGAGTACAGACAGAGAAAAAGAGAGAGAGAAAGAGGGGTAGAGAGAGAGAAACAACGAGATAGAAAGAATTTCTTGACGAAGCGGGATTCGAAACCGCGTACCCACGATCCGACGGTGATCACCCTGACGACCAGGCTATTCAGGCATTTTTTTCTTTTTTCATTTCTAGTTCTGCGTAACACAAACGGTAACAACAGAATTATATTACAATGCGCAGCGAAAATTGCAAGCACACATGTGCCGTCGCTCACTGCGTGAATAACATGGCCGTTTAAAATGCCTTCAAACTAAGCAGGGGTTCTACTATAGCCAACCATGAAGGAACACAGTCTTTTTTTTTACCAGAGGAAAACATAGTCTTGAACAATATAGTATAGCATGGGGGTGGGAAAGGATAGTGAGGCTGAGGAGCAGAGATGTGAGGGGTAAGAGGATGGATACGAGGAGGAGAGAGAGTAAAGCATAGCGTAGAAGAAAAAAGCAAATGGAGAAATAGAGAGAAAGCTACGGGAAGAAAAATAGAAAGAGTAAGAAAGAGAGCCCTGGCGCTAACTCGGTAGTCCAAACAGCCGTCCGCAAGCGATTGCGCATGGGCCACAATAGAACCCCCCCTCCCTCCCCTTCTTCGTTGGCGTCCAGACGCGGTTTCCTGAAAATCAAGGACCTGGAAAGCTTTTTCCGCCAACCCGCACTTCTAAAAAGTAGGAAGCTCATCAAAGCGGACTGGGCGTACAATGCAAAACAAGTTTCCGCCGCGCTGCATTTCGCAAGTACGCGGGCCATACGGCGTCGTACGCGGGCCATACGCGGGCCACAAGTACGCGGGCCATACGCGGGCCATACGGCGTCGCGGGCCATATCGCGTCGGGCCATACGGCGTCGAGACGCGGGCCATACGGCGTCGTTTCTCACGCGGCGTTCGCGTCGTCTCGCTGGGGACCCACGCAAGGTTTTCTTTATTTTTGTGCTTTACGATAACGCGAGCGCGAGAGCCCAAGAGTGGCTTCGATTCCGCGCATGCGCCCTGGCGGCTCGCAAATTTCTTGGGTCCCCTAGCTACTTTGGTCCCCACTTGTACAACACCCTGGTGTTTCGCCGGACTTGGGATGTGCCACTCTGATTCGTACATTGACATTGACGAGAAAAAAATGTGCTATCCGTATTTACTAAACGATCGCACAGTTTCGCTAGAAAGGCGAAGCACTGAGAAGCAAACCAAATAAGTTTACCGTAGAAGGAAATCTCATGAGTGAGGCACACTACAGAAAAATCTGCTACTAGAAAACCTGACATGCTAGGCAGAAGCTGCGCTTCCTTGGCGCATGCTTCGCTAACACTTACACATTAACCGACGGTAATTTTTTTTAAAAAGTGGCTTACGGCGGATGCAGTTGAGCGGACACACTGGGTACAACGAAAGTTTGCTCTGCAGTGGCACAATGTACTTATTTTCCTGCAAATACAATGGGGATCATCAAGAGCGTTTTGTAGCAGATATTGTAGCAAGGAAAGTGATTTGCAGCATGGGTTCAATTTCGACAGGGAGCGCAATAAAAACAAACGAGACACAAAAACGAATGCTCTCTTCACTTCGTTGTCATTGCGCCCTCTAGTGAAATTTAAAGCATGTTCTAACGACAAATTCAATCGTGCACCTTTCCGGATATGTATAGCACGTGTCTTCAGCATGGTAGCACCTAGCCACAGGAAGAGAAATATATGAAAACCCAAGTTTATTACCTTTTTTGTAAATACACTGACTTATATAAAAATAGGACGACCGGCGTGTTCCGCGTTTACTTTTAAAGATATGTATAACCAGCCAAAAGGAGGAAAAAAAACTGCTTGACATTGCATTCTCTTCATATATCACAACACTGCTACCTCCTGTGCCCGGGAAATTTATTTTTGTTGGTAAGATTTTGTACGTGTTTTTCTAATTTTCAGGACCTCAGAAGACTACAAACAAAAAAATTGAGCCGGTGGTGTAACTAAGGTGGCGTCAAATGAGGTCATTAGGGCTGAGTGGTCGCGAAATGAGTAAAATGGCTTCTCTATTCCTGTTACCCACTTGAGTACAAACTCTGAACCAACTTCATTTTTGGGAGTTTGGAAGTCATTCAAACAACTTCGGGCCTTCGTACCGTCAATGGCGCTTACCCGCCTCAGCTTACACACCTAGGCGTCACCCATGACTTCGGTCACGCTTCTACTTTGTGACTACCAACTCCGCGAAAATGCCACTGTAATGGTGTCGATCGCAGTGGATATCATTAAAGGTACTCCCCCAAGAATTGCGATGAAAATTTCCGTAAACAGGGGGTGGCTCTCATCGGTTTTCGTTATGTATGTACCATACCGAATAATTGATTCAAGAGCCCCCTTAGAAACGTTAATAATTGCTGGGTGGAGTGTATTGAACTTGTTAATACGGTATGACTCGGCATATTTTCTGTCTCTTGGGGACCAGAAGTTTTACTGAAGTAGTAAAGTTTGAGATCGTCGAAGTTGTGAATTGCTACATTTAAAAGGTGTGCCACTGCTTTGGGTAACTTCTTCGCCGTGTCCGCGCGATGCCCGTTTAATCTAACATTAACAGGTTATCCCGTTTCGCCACTGTATTTTTTAGGGGCGAAGCTCCTTAAGGCGGCACCCGTTCGTCCCTCGTAGTCGTAGTCGTAGTGCGTAACCAGTCTTACGCTTTGACCTCCAAGGTGGTGCCGGTGGGAGATTTTTCCTGTGCGTTGTTGAACAATAAAAAATTCGCAGCGTTAGCTAAAAGCCGACTTCTTCTGCCTCTCATTCCCATTAGCAGCCATTCTTTACCTCCAAGGTAGTGCCTGGTGAGATTTCTCCTGTGCGTGATTAAACAATAATTTTGTTCAAAACGCCGTTGATTGATGAAATAAACCAACGAAAGACGCCAGATGTTTTGTAAAAGCAAAACGAAAGAACGCTAGATGTTTCTAAAGCAAAACGAAAGAACGCCAGCTGCTTAACGAAAGACGCCAGATGTTTTCTAAAGCAATGGTTTTCTAAACAATGAAAATTCACAGCGTACATGTAAAATTAAAGTGAGCTGCAAGTCGTGATAACTCAGCGAACCTTTAGTATAAACGCGCCCGATCTCACGTCGGTGATGATGTACTGGGCAGAATTCACGGAAGATTCACGGTTTACCGATGAACCTCCGCAGCTTCGCCCACTCATCATCATTCACTCCGTGGATATGCTATGATTTTTTGACAATATGAACATTCGATCATGCAGATAACGTTTGAACTAGTGCAGGTAACACTACATTTCATATGATGGACGTAATCATTACCGGTTCTTTTAAGTATAAAGTCATCTTGAAGGTGTTTACAAGTATTACATCTTGGACGAGAACAAGGTGTTATGTGGGCAGTAGAATGAGGCTTTACTTTTGCATGCATTAACATGTCCTTAAAATTCCTATTGCGGCAGTACATGACCTTTGGTACTCCGGGAAACAATTTTCTAAGGCTCCAGTTGCTTGCCAGTATTGGGAATACTTACGGAGCATATTATTTATGTTTGGTAGTGAATTTGAGTATTTTGTTATAAATGCTGGCGGCTGGTCGGGCTGTGCTGGGGGCCCTTTGAGCTAGTGATCATTTCCTATCTAGTTGACATGCTTCGTTATAGACCTTGTTTAGAGCATCTTACCGGTAGTTTCTTTTAACTAATGTTTCTTTAGGTTGCTTAAGTGGTGAACGTAGTCACTGTCGTCGCTACAGATCCTTCTTATACGCCTCGCCTGTCCTACAAATATCCCTTGTTTGCAGTGTCGCGGGTGATGACTAGTGTAATCTAGGCATTGCTGGCTGTCTGTTGGTTTTCTGTAAAGCGTCTTCTTTAATTTTCCTGCTTCAATAGATACCGTCGTCGTGTCTAGGAATACGGGTGAAAAACAGCGCTAAAAAAGACGGGACAAGAAAGGACACGAGACCACGGCGCTGACTAACATCCAAATGTGCTTTATTCCTTCAGTCAGCATAAATATACTTCACCACTAACGTAATGAAAATACAGAAAACTCAGCCTGCGCAGAGGCAGTAAGGCGATCAACGAGACATGAATTCTATCTCCTTCGGAAGGAGAGAAATCGAGGGGAGGCTTACACATGCCTCGCCGCTATTGTAGATGTGATAAGCTTCTGAAATGAGGCGCGCGCGCTCGTCATGGTATTTTGACAAGAAAGTGGTATCGTTAAAAGATGGATGGCAACCGCAACTGTTACAGTGAAGAGATAACTGACTATCTGTAGCTTGTTTCTGAACCTTGTTCGAATGCTCGCGCATGCGGTCATTAGCGCACCGCCCCGTTTGGCCGACATAGTAAGGCCCGCAAGAAAGTGGAATCTTGTATACAACTTCTTGACAACATTCAACAAACTTCTGCCTGTGCTTCTTAGTGCATCTTCTTTTCTTCTCTTCTTCTCGGTTGACTTGCTGGCACAGTCTACCAAGCTTATTTTGGGCAGAAAACAACAGCCTAACGCCTGCCCTGCTGACAACCTTCCTGAGATTGTGCGCTACTTTGTGCACGTACGCGATAACCGCAACAGTTTGCTTCGAGTTTGTCTAGGATTGCACAGCAGCTGAGTGCTTGTTTTTAAAGCCTGCTACGAGGCTTTCGGCAATGTTAGTCAAAAGCGTTGCTGGAAAACCTGCGAGCTTCAGGCGTGCTACTTGAGAAAGAAAACTTGCTTCAACTTGGTGGTGACAGGACCTGTCTAGCGCCGCCTTCATGCAAGCTCTTGCAATTCCGCGTTTACAATCTTCGAGTGCGCAGAGGAAAAAGGGAGAAGGCTCTTTTGAGATCTGGGCGCATAACTCCAACATAAATGGCTATTTGAGAACGAGAGTTCCAAGTCTAAGAAGCGCAGTTTGCTGTCTGAGGGATGCTCAGTAGTAAGTTCAAAAGAACTTAATTCCGTGACGAACACGTCAAAAATTGTAGCAGCAGCAGGCTGCGCGTCAGAAGGGTTAGTGCTGTAAAAGATTAAAAAGTCATCCACGTATCGCATCACCTTTACCGTGCTCGTCTTACTTAGCTTGCTCTCAAGATTGCGGTCATAGCTAGCTAATAAAATGTGACTAAGAACAGGGGCAATGCAAGAGCCTATGCACACACCTTTCCGCTGTATAAAAAGCTTATCTTCCAAGCAGACGAAGGTGGATCGCATATAAAACTTTAAAAACTCTAAAAACCTGTCCACAGTGATTCCACTTGCGCTTTCAAACTTAAGAGCCCCACATTTGTCAATACAGTTGCTAACTTGTGTACACACATCTTCCTGGGGCAACGAATAATATAAGTCCTTGATATCCACGGAAAAGGCACGCACGCCCACTGGACACTCATCCCGGAGAAAGGCAGAAACAGTACCCGGCGTCCTTATGAGGTCGTCGACATCAAGGAGGCACAAAAACTTTTGCAGAAACACTCCCACTTCTCGTTGCCAGGTTCCGCGCTCAGAAACAATGGCCCGGAACGGGCACTGTTCCTTGTGGGTCTTGGCGCTGAAGAAGGCCGAGGTCTCTTTGCAGGCCTTTACGGAGGATGCCAGTTTTGCAAGCCCGGCTTTTTCGCATAGTTGAACGGCCTTTGTTTTTACCATCGCAGGAACCACTCCTTTTACTTCGTTGAAGTTACCAAGAATGGCCGCGTCTGCTTTTTCTTTGTAGAGACCTCGAGGCAACACGACGAATCCTCCTTCTTTGTCGGAGAGGAGCAGTTTCAGCCCCGCTTCTCGAAGAACGGTAACCGCTGTGCGAAGCCTACCTCTGTTGCCTTTTTTAACCCGCTGAGGCAGGCAGTCAACGCCTTCTCTGATAAACCTGTCAGCTTGGTCCGTTTTTGCTTTGCCAGCAGCTATTCTCACCAGGCTGAGCAGCTCTGTCTTATCCAAATCAGGGTGCTCAAAAAATTTCGGCCCGAGCTTCAGAAGATCAGCCACGTTATTCGGGATTGAGGCATCTCCGAGAACCTTGACCTCTTGACCTTGCCCTGGACTACGATGCTTGCTCCTAGGCAGCTGGACTATTACGTTGCCCCATAGGAAGTCGGCAGTCTGAGACGCCAGTCGCAGGTCTTGAAGAAACTTCTTCTGGGCACTGGGGAAAGGCAGTTCGTCGCGGTTCACAACCTGCAGGCAGTCAGTGTAGAAGCGTGCTTGTCGGCATGTTTCTGACCTCAAAATTCGGCACAGTCTTTTCACGTGGCCTTCTGAAGGCATCAATGCCCCAAAAAGAAGGGCAACTTCCGGCGGCAGGTAGGAAAGCTTGAGGGAGTAGGCGTAGAGACGAGCTCTACAAGTCGCAGTGGAGAGAAGATTGATGCAGACGACTGAAGAATGTAAACACGAGAATGGCGCGAACGATGAAAAAGAGCCCGATGTAGTAGAAAGCCTCCCCTCGATTTCCCTCCTTCCGAAGGAGATATAATTCATGTCTCGTTGATCGCCTTACTGCCTCTGCGCAGGCTGAGTTTTCTGTACTTTCATTACGTTAGTGGTGAAGTATATTTATGCTGACTGAAGGAATAAAGCACATTTGGTTGTTAGTCAGCGCCGTGGTCTCGTGTCCTTTCTTGTCCCGTCTTTTTAGCGCTCTTTTTCACCCGTAATCATGAACCAACCAGCCCAAATGCGTACCCTTCTACGTGTCTAGGAAGTTAATTTCACTGGATGAATGGTGCATGGTGAATTTAATACTTGAGTGAAACTTGTTACAGTGGTCAATGAATGCGTTTAGTGTACTTACGCCATGCTCCCATATGATAAATATGTCGTCTATGTAACGGAGAAAGGTAGAAGGCTTCAGTTGATATGGTCCCAACAGCTATGATTTTAACTGTTCCATAAAAATGTTGGCGTATGTTGGCGCAAAGGGGGTTCCCATACTAGTGCCCAAAGTTCCCAGGTATTAGGACGAATCAAATTCAAAATAATTTAGCGTCAGTGCTAATTTTAGTAACGATAGGTAAACTTCAGCATTATATGTTTGCTTGCTTTCTATGAGTGATTTTGAGGCCGCTTCAATCCCCTCAGCGATAGGTACCTTCGTATACAAGGAGCAGACATGTAGTGTTACCAGAATGGCCTCATCAGTTCCAGCCTTGAAGAAGACAAGTCCACTTGGTCGAAACGTCGGCTCGAGCACCCACCCCTTGTTTACGGAGCTTCCATCTTCCACTTCCTGCTGTTTCTTTTGATTCATCCAAGAATTAGCAGTTTTGGTTTCGTTTCCGAGCTGCTAGAGGAAATTTTGTGTGGGTGAAAGGTCTATTATGTACAGCCCATAAGTATTTTGTGTGTAGAGAAGCCTTGGGACATGGTAATGGGTTACCCTCTCCAGCGCCTTCTAGTGGGTCGTCCTCTTTGGTTGCTTGAAAAAAGAACGCCGCTCGCGCAGGGAGTTCGTGCCTTGCCGTGACTGTCGCCATTACTCATTGTCGTTGAGTGCTGTCTATTAAACACCTTAACAATTTGGTGGAGAGTGCTCTGCTCCCATTCAATGCCCCTGGAGCTCCGATCCCGTACCCTGCCATCTACCATGCCTCAAGACGCCGCCCAGCAAACGCCTCCTCTCGCAACGAGCACATGTCCCGGTGTCCCCCGTATACGCGATCCACCTATCTTCACTGGCGCCGATAGCACCGACGTGGAGTACTGGCTCGCAATTTACGAGCGCGTCAGCATCCCCAACAAATGGGACGAAGAAGGCAAGTTAAGCAACTTGGTATTCTACCTCGCGGGCGTAGCAAGCTTGTGGTACAACAACCACGCGTCCGATTTTGCGACTTGGTCCGACTTCAAGACCGCCGTCATCAACGTTTTTGGCCGCCCAGCAGTTCGTAAGCTGCAAGCCGAACAGCGCTTACGTGAACGATCTCAGCAGGCCGGTGAATCTTTCACAAGTTATATCGAAGACGTCCTCGACTTGTGTAAGAAGGCCAACGCAACCATGTCTGAGTCTGACAAGATCCGGAACGTAATGAAAGGCATTGACGACGATGCCTTCACCATGCTGCTCGCCAAAAACCCTGGCACAGTGGCCGAGGTCATAACACTGTGCCAGAGCTACGAGGAGCTCCGCCGGCAGCGTTCGATGACCCGTCGCTCCCCATCACGCGACGCAGAGCTTGCTGGCTTGGCGGCAATATCTGACCAGGCCGCGTTCCTGGCAGAAGTCAAGTCATTCGTGCGCGAGGAAATTGCACGCCAGGTCTCCCTCCTCGCCTTTGCCCACCCGCCGCACGTTCAACAGTCGTCGACCACCCTTCTTCCTCCTCTCCGCCGAGCGATTGAGCAGGAAATTGCGGAGGTCATACCTGAGTACCACCCGCAACCTCCGGCTCCTGCGCCCCAGAGTTACCCTCCAGTTGTCGCCAGGACGCCCCAAGTAATTCCTGCGGCTGCCCCAATGAGTTACGCCGAAGCCGCCGCTAGACCTCCGTTCTTTGAGGCGGGTGTGCCGGTTACATATGCTGACGCCATCCCTCGGCCCCGACTGCAACCCACCATGCAGTCATTTCAGCAGCCGACCCGTCAATCACGTCCTGCGACATGGGCGGGACCTACCCCGGCGAACCGATGGCGCACCACCGACAACCGGCCCATCTGCTTTGCTTGCGGTTACGCCGGTCACGTGGCCCGTTATTGTCAACGCGTGCAGCCGCCTCGAGTCGCGTCACCTGTCACCAGCCAGTCAAGCCGTGCATTCTACGACCCACCTTCACCTGTGTCGCCGACGTCACGCCCACCTCCAGCTACTCGCCGCTCTCCATCTCCACGACGTCGATCACTGTCACCCATGCGGCCACGTTCGGTCGCACGAGAGCAGGAAAACTAGTCGTCGCAGTCCAGGAGGCAAGGGCTGCGACGCTATCGAACTGTGAAAGCCCTCAGCGAAGTCCATGGAATGTAATAGACGTGCTTGTGGACGGTGTTCGCGCATCGGCCCTTATCGATACTGGAGCCGCTGTATCCGTTATGGACGCAAAACTTTGCCGCTTACTTCGAAAAGTGATGACGCCACTTTCTGGGATGTCCCTCCGTACCGCGAGTTCCCACAGTATTCATCCTACAGCTGTATGCACTGCTCGCGTCGTCATTCAGGACGTTATGTACGACGTCGAGTTCATCATAATTGCGGCATGCTCTCACGACGTCATCCTGGGGTGGGATTTCCTCTCCCGCCACGACGCCGTAATTCGTTGCGCACCAGCCGAAATCGAACTCTCACCGTTCTCACATTTGACGCCGACAGACAGTCCACCGGCAGTGAGCAAGATCCTCGTCAAAGACGATACGAAAGTGCCTCCAAACTCGTTAACGGCTGTGTCGGTCTACTGCGCCGGTCTCTCCGACACCATTGCACTCCTTTCGCCATCTGCACGCGTCTGCACTAGGAAAGGGTTGCTGGTACCTTTCGCGACCGTGCGAGTCACTCAGGGCAGCACCGCTATTTTTGTTACCAACCCATCCCCGTGCATTGTTACGTTGGTTCGAGGGGAATGTCTCGGCAAAGTGGAACCCGTTGAAGACGCACAAGTTCTGGACGCACCCGATGACTCGCACTGTACCAGTTCCCGCACCATCAGTGCTGTTTCCACGTCTGATTCGTCACCTACTGATGTATTTGGTCCCTCCATTGCTGGCAACCTTACGTCGGTCCAGCGTTCGCAGCTTCTGTGCTTGTTGGATGAATTTCGTCATTCTTTCGATGTCGGGCAAACATCCCTAGGCCGCACGTCCGCTGTTACGCATCGCATCGACACTGGCGCCCAACCACCACTGCGGCAACGCCCATATCGCGTGTCTCCCACAGAACGCCGGGTAATTAACGAGCAAGTGGACGATATGCTTCGACGTGACGTAATTCGGCCCTCCGACAGCCCATGGGCGTCTCCTGTTGTTCTCGTGGCGAAGAAGGACGGTTCTGTGCGGTTCTGTGTGGACTACCGACGGCTCAACAAGGTCACCCGCAAGGATGTTTATCCACTGCCGCGAATCGACGACGCGATTGACAGCCTCCAAGGAGCAGAATTCTTTTCATCTCTCGATTTGCGCTCGGGGTACTGGCAAGTACCCATGGCTGATGACGCTCGACCAAAGACAGCCTTTGTCACGCCCGACGCCTTGTACGAGTTCAACGTCATGCCGTTCGGTCTGTGTAATGCGCCCGCGACCTTCGAGCGCATGATGGACACCGTTCTGCTTAACTTGAAATGGCACATGTGCCTGTGTTACCTGGACGACGTCGTCGTCTTCGCTCCGGACTTCTCCACGCATCTCCAACGTCTGCGGCATGTTTTGACACGTTTGAGCAACGCCGGCCTCCAACTGAATCTGAAGAAGTGCCGATTTGCGGCACGGCAGCTGACAATCCTCGGCTACGTCGTGTCCAAAGACGGAATCCTTCCCGATCCGGCCAAGCTTCGGGCCGTGGCCGAATTTCCCAAACCTACGTCCGTCAAAGAACTGCGCAGTTTCGTCGGACTGTGTTCATACTTTCGACGCTTCATACGAAACTTTGCCACCATCATATCGCCGCTGACGAAGCTCCTTGGAAGTAACGGACCCCTAAATTCGTGGTGGTCCGAGTGTGACGACGCGTTCGCAAAGCTCCGTCGTTTGTTGACGTCTCCTCCCATACTACGCCACTACGACCCTACGGCCCCAACGGAGGCACACACGGACGCCAGCGGTGTAGGCCTCGGCGCTGTCCTTGCGCAACGCAAACCAGGGTTCCCCGAATATATCGTGGCGTACGCAAGCCGTACGCTTACCAGCGCCGAGACCAATTACTCAGTCACCGAAAAGGAATGCCTGGCGATCATATGGGCCCTTACAAAGTTTCGACCTTATTTGTATGGTCGCCCATTTGATGTCGTCACCGACCATCATGCACTATGCTGGCTGTCGTCATTGAAGGATCCCTCAGGCCGCCTCGCCCGCTGGGCACTTCGCCTGCAGGACTACGAAATCCGCGTGCTGTACCGCAACGGATGCCAGCATGCTGACGCCGACGCCCTCTCGCGCTCTCCCTTGCCTGACGACAATGCCCCCTGCTCAGTATCTCACATAGCTGTTGCTTCAATCAGCGTTCACACCATCGCTACCGAACAGCGCAAGGATAAATGGATCACTTCGCTGATCGACTTGCTCACTGATCCGACGGCAACACCATCCACTCGCGCGTTGCGTCGACAAGCCCACCATTTCGCCGTTCGTGACGACCTCCTGCACCGACGCAATTACAACGCCGACGGCCGCCAGTGGCTACTAGTGATACCCCGCAGTCTGCGTTCTGAAATATGCGAAGCCTTCCACTACGACCCGCAATGCGCGCACTCTGGGGTATCCAAAACTTACCACCGCATTCGACAACGATACTTCTGGCGTGGGATGTACCGCTACGTGCAGAAGTTCGTTCGCTCCTGCCTCGATTGCCAACGCCGAAAACCTGCAACGCACGTGTCGCCAGCAGGTCTACAACCATTACCTTGCCCTAACCGTCCGTTCGGGCGCGTGGGCATCGATTTGTATGGACAACTTCCTCTGACTTCGGCTGGTAACCGCTGGGCCATCGTCGCTGTTGACCATCTAACGCGATACGCCGAAACCGCCGCCCTCCCAGCGGCTACAGCGCGCGATGTTGCCTCCTTCCTACTACACCGATTCATACTGCGTCACGGTCCACCCCAAGAGCTTCTCAGCGATCGAGGCCGTGTATTCTTATCGGAAGTCGTGGAAGCCATTCTGAAAGAGTGCCATGCTGTTCACCGCAAAACTACTGCTTACCACCCGCAGACGAATGGCCTAACCGAACGCTTTAACCGCACGCTAGGCGACATGCTCTCAATGTACGTCGCCGCCGATCACACCAATTGGGATGCCATTTTGCCCTTCGTCACCTACGCCTATAACACCGCCCCTCAGAGCACTACTGGTTTTTCACCGTTCTTCTTACTGTACGGAAGGCACCCGTCGCACACCATCGACACGATACTTCCGTACAAGCCGGATCCATCTGAGTGTGCGCCTATTTCTGACACAGCCAGGCTCGCTGAAGAGTGTCGCGAGCTTGCCAAGACATTTACGACGCAGGAACAAGAGCTGCAAAAGAGCATTCGCGATGGCACCACCACTTCTGAACCCACGTTCCTCCCTGGAGCGCTCGTATGGCTCTCGGTTCCTACCACTGCAAGTGGCCTTTCTTCAAAACTGCTGCCGAAATACGAAGGCCCATACCGGGTCGTCGAGCGCACATCCCCGGTCAACTACTTGATCGAAGCCATCGAACCAGCTTCGGACATGCGCCGTCGAGGGCGCGACATTGTCAACGTGGAGCGCCTGAAGGCCTACTATGACCCACTCATAGTCACGAGCTGTTAGGTCGCCGGACGGCTCCCTTTTCGTACCCGGGGTAATTGTAGAGAAGCCTTGGGACATGGTAATGGGTTACCCTCTCCAGCGCCTTCTAGTGGGTCGTCCTCTTTGGTTGCTTGAAAAAAGAACGCCGCTCGCGCAGGGAGTTCGTGCCTTGCCGTGACTGTCGCCATTACTCATTGTCGTTGAGTGCTGTCTATTAAACACCTTAACATGTGGAATAATTTATAGTTAAGTTCATCACATGTTATTGTGCAAAAAGTCAAATTATCATGCGATTCCAGCTTTAAGCACGCAATGCGCAATTGCATCCCACATCCTGCCGCGCTAATGTTTCATGTGCACCCGTAGTGGTGTACATCTGCCTTGCCGAATTGTGAAGGCTTCGCCAGTCGGTGTTGTTAAACTTCAATCACTGGAGCAACTTTCGGATATCATTGTGGGCCTCTGCAGAATGAACATAGCTGTCGAGCTCATGCCTTCATTTTTCTCGTTCACGAACGTCGTGCCACTCTTGACTATCATCTATAAACCTCCTCTTTGGGGGCTTCTCTTTGCACTTGTCAGCAGTGTATGTTATGCAGTTTGCACTGTTCACTATTTTTTCTTCATATTATATTGCTGTATGCCTTCCTAACGGTGTTGCACCGGTAGAACGTGGCCATTCTACTGCCGCCAAATCTCCTTGCGAAACGTCCCATGTATGAGATATGGGAAAGGTCTTTTCAAATTGCAACGTTAGCTGACATTTTGTACAACTATCGTAGACGTAACATCACAGACAATCATAGTCTTGACATACACTTAGCATACCAAGCAATAGACTTACCGGAACATAGACTACCGAGTCAAATGGGCCATAGACTTATCATACAACATACCGGCCCATAGACTTATACAAAGTTTCAGGAAATTTATATTCAGCCCCCCGAATACGACAAATACAGTTTGATATCTGTGACGTCACACACTGACATTTCGAAACAAAATTTCAAAATGATTTTTGAGCTTCATATTCTTATCTATTACTAAAGTACGATGGCGAAATTAATGACATTGGTGTTCTCAGAGTATACTCTATCAGTCTAAACCGATGCACAGTTTGTCCTTAGTGTCCCTTTAAGAACTGAGCTAAGTCCAAGCCTGGACCGACCCGAGCCCACTTTCTGAAACCCGGGCCCATCCCTAAACCCGGAGGTTTAGACTCGAGCCGGCCCGGCTCGTCGTGAAAACCACGGGTTTTTTTGGGCTGGCCGGAGCCCGTGCAGTGCTCCAATATAAAGAGCCCGCCGTTAGTATGCTGGGGGATGTGTGCGTTGTGGTCTAGGTGTCTAACGCGACCGGCTGCGGAGCGAGGTGTCGCTGGTTTAAATCACCGGTGGCGGACGTCAAACCTCTGTAGCTTTCATATATATATATATATATATATATATATATATATATATATATATATATATATATATATATATATATATATGTATGTGTGTGTGCGTGTATATATTGTTACACATGAATCCATAGAAATATACGGAACACAACGACGATGGCAAAAGCCCGCCGATATTTCCCCTGGAATTACTATTGCAATAAAAGAAGTAGTTGGCTTCGCCTTCCATTCTTCTTAGGCTACTGCATATAGGGACCGTCCGTTCGCCAGCATACATGCCAGAGTGTCATAGTGAACGTGCTATATAGATGCGTTCAACCGCGGATGTAGCCAATGCATCCCATACTGTCCTTATAATTGCTATCGCAGTAAAGGTTGTTCCCTTCGCCTTCAGTTCTTCGTAGGCGATCGTATTCAGATTTCCTACCGCTGATGGAACCAATACATGTCTGTGAAAGACCACTTGTTGTCAAGGAAAGCCGCAACAAATATTCAGGCAAACATCTGAAGTACTTCACAAAAGCTTCTTCAAGGTCTGCTCAACAAGAACTGCCGAAGCGCTGTTCTGATTACGTCCATAGTCTACAAAATACTTTTAGCTCAATTTGCATCCAACATGTTTCGAAATGAGTTTTGCATTTTATTACATAACTGTACTCATTGCGAATCGTTACCTGAATCACGTCGGTCGTTACTGCCAGAATATCTGAGGGGTCTCAGCGTTCGCAAAGCTGCTTCAGCGTTCGCAAAGCTGACCGGTTGTGCAGCGCGAGCAGTCCGTTTTTGCAAACAGAGGCTGCTTGCGTCGGCGTTGTCTCTCGCAGGCGATGGTGCGTTCTCGTTCCTTGCGAGCTGGTGGTTCAGCCACAGAACATTTATACTACCATTTACAGAAGGGAAACTGTACCTTTGACAGTGCAACGGAAATAAGGGTAGCGGTGGCGTTGTGAACTAAAGTATCCGACCAAGAGATGGCGCTGCGAAAACTATCATCATCATTGCGTTGAGGCAATATGGCTGCCGCATTGCTGGCGGGTGCGGGTGGTCGCGGTGCGCGCCCGCTGGTTCTGGGCGTTTATTGACTCCTGTCCGGGGGTTGTATTCGCGCACGCGGCAGCCTATTTTTACTACAAATATTTCCGTTACGTCGCCAGGTGACCGAAAGGCCTCAACTGGCAAAAAACACGCTAAGCAAGTAAGCTTACATTGCTTATTGGCAATCGTGAATGTAGCAGTATACATGTAAACAAGCAGCACTGTCAGTTACAGAGTTGAACAATACATACAAGAAACAGAAATATCCATCTGCTTAATAAAATTGCCAGCTGAAACTGAGCAGTTCTATGTCTCTTGGCTCGTTCAGCATACCTCTTATAGCACGCAGAACGAAGCGTCAGACGATACTATTTACGATGGGTGACCCTTGCACAGTACAGGCGTACAATGCTACCCGTCCTCTTTCTCACTTACACATGCGCGTTTGACGATTTGAGCGGTAATAAGCAAACAGCATCAAAGCTCGCAAATGATGCAGTGCCAATAAGATTAGCTTCAGCCCGACGTACTATTTTGACAACACATTGTCGAGAGCCACTCGGCGCTGAAAAAAAAAATTGAAACCACACTGTTGTGCAAGCTATTCCTGTACATAACGTGTTCTCGTTATTGTGCTCAATATCCTTGTGTTCGTGCCTGCTCGCTGATCTTTTTACGATGAATTCCGACCATTTAGCTCAACTTTCAGTTCAGCTAAGTTCATGTGTACTGGGAAAACACCATTTACGGTATCAAGTTGAAAAGGAAACTTGGTTCATGTTCCAAAAGAGGTTGCAGTGACAAACACTTCAGTTGAGTAACTGTTGGCGAATAAGGAAAGCCTTAGCCTGAATCCAACATTTCAGCAAGTGAACATTCCTGTAGAGGTTGTCACGGAAGACAAGTTTCGAGAAGTGAGCTACCCTTGCTCGCCCACTGTTTACCAATTGACGCATGTGGTAGCGGATGCCTGCGCGCGTTCCTGAAAGCGCTCATTTATAAATAAAAAGAATGATGTACCAGTGGACAGCACCGACAATAGACTGCACATGATGTGTGCGCGCACAATAGAGACATTTGGAACAGTAGTATACTAGACAGCTAGGAAGTGCTGGAAGTAATAGTAGCAAGGTTGGAAAAATAGGCAGTGAGTAATCATTTCTGTCAAATGTGTATAATTAGCTTCTTTGTTTAATTGCTCTGTTTCGCACTGAAAAATAAATAAATTAGTCCATTTTTTCTGGTTCTAATGGTGCATAGTCGTGAAAGACACTGCTTAAACGATGGACGATTGCAGAAGCTGAATTTACATTTTCATTCTTCACTACCTCCTAATTGTCTGCCTCACTTTTAACACGGGTGTCACACAAAACTAATAAGGCGGCAATAGGGGCTAGATGGCATGTCTTCATACTTGTGATGCGCTGCAGGTAGACACGGACCAGAAAAAACGAGAACAGCACAAGGTGTTGCGCATCACCCTGTGTTGTTTTCGTTTTTTCCTGTCCATGTCTACCTGCAGTGCATCACAAGCATGAACACAACACTAGCCTTTTTTGGATATATAGCTCACGCCAATATCAAAGAAATTGCAGTTACTACACATTAAAATCTTTAAAATGCACAAACACTGGCCAACTCTATTGAACTCTGATTGTATCTATTGAGTGCACTCATTTATTTTTCTGTTAAAAATAAACATACTTTTAAAAATTCCGTGTCATGTGTCAGGTCTGTTATCTAGAACAAATATTATTTGCGACCTGTCTGTGGTTCCACTTCACATACAAAACAAATTGCTTGCACAAATGCAACGGTGCTATACCCTCTTTTCGGGATGTGTCTGTTTACATATCATCCCATTAATGTATTGGCGAAGTTCATTGAATAAAACAAAAGACTAAATTTTCAAATGCTTTACAAATTCAACAGCCTTTTTCATAGAGCGCTGCCCAAAACGTCCTTATGCACATGCTTCTATTCTCCTACTCCCATCATCAAACGCTATTTATTCCAGAGTAGCGACCCGGAAACTATTAGAAACGTGTGGCACCTACAGGTGGCGCGACAATGCAGTGCGCCAGCGCGCCGTCAGCGCTGCGAGTGGCCATTCAGTTGCCAAGTGTCGTGCTACGAAATCTCGTCTCTCCTTCTACTGCGCCCGCGTTTTGTGGACGTGCGTGCGCGCGACGGCGACTGGTGTTACAAAGAGCGCCGGCTTCAAGGGCGTAAATAGCGCATGGTTTTTTAGAGCCTCCAACGAAGAGAAGGGACACAAATTATGCCGCAGCGGGCACGTTTTCGACGTGACGGAAGATAGCACGGTCGGAGAGAGTATTCTGAAAGGGAGATGCGTGCGACCGGCCAACGTGAACCAGAAGCATACGCCGTCATCAACGAAGTTTGTGTGCAGGCTTTTTCATCATTTTACCTGCTCATTACTGAGTAAACGATTACATTAACGTCAAACATGTGCTGTTGCGAGATGTTGTCTTGAGGGTAACCGAGAGCGATCGGCGCAATTAGTATACGCATGATCGCCTCCCGTGTTGCATTTAGTGATGCCGTAACAATTGTGCGAAGCTTTCTATGCTGCAGCTCCGTTTGTGGATGTTGCTCGGGCTGCATGAGTGCTTGGGTAAATCAATTACCTGTCATCTTTTCAAGCGATATCTTAGCCGTCACGTAGCATAAAAACAGCGTGGCGCAGCACCTCTTGCATGCGCAGCGCTGTCAATGGGCAAATACAATACAGGTGTAATAAAGATTAAAATTCGCGCGGTCCCCGATGCATTGTGCCACGCATCCGGCTCTTGTTTCTCACTGTTCCCGTTTACGAACTGCGCTATCTGCTTATACGTATAGGGCTACGAGTAACATTTTTCCCTGCAAATGAGCATGACTGAATGATGCTCGCCTTTATGTACCTATCAAATTGTCTGAACTACGGTCCGCGTAACAATAACGCACGTATAGCTCGACGGCGTCAGGTAATTTGACAATATGGTCATCGCCGTGAACTGCGACATAACTGTTGGCTGATGTACGTAACTTTAAGTGCTCGCGCTCTGTAGTATGCATGTGTACTTTTTAGCATTAATTACTTAGACTATTAACACCAAAAACGCGTCTTTTTCAATCGTAGCACCCGGAGGCCGGGTGTAACTTTTCAGCTTTATGCAACTACACTCTAAAAACTGGTAAGCGTATCGCAAGAGTAAAAAACCTGAGTTACTCTTCAGAGCGTTCTCTTACTCTCGCAAAGCATCGCGTAGAGTGAAATGCACGTTCGCTCTTTACGAAAGGAGAGAGTGAAGTGTGCTTATACTCCTCCTCTATCTGAGAGAGTGGAATGCCCGTATACTCTTCTGGAATGACAGAGTAAAACTCAGTTATACTCCTGCTCCTCATGTATATGTCGATGTGCCTGCATACCGCGAGCGATGACCACTCATTATTAAGCACACGCATATACAGTAGAGAGCGTTGTATTCGTCGCGGGGCTGGAGACGATTAATAAAATAAAGCAGCGTTTCCAGCGCCTCCCAGTGCTTTTCAGTGTACTGGAATGCACTGGAATCCAGCGCCTCCCAGTGCTTATCAGTGTACGAAGGCACTTGAATAAAGCCTAATATCCGCGTTTTTAGCTTTGGATTTGTGCAGTTAAATAAGCGAATATCACCCCATCGAGTCGGTCGACGATCGAAACTACAATCGAAAGGTTTTTAAATTCTTCGTCTTTCAATACCCACGTTTTTCGCTCGAACGTCGCGGACGGAGTACACTGCCCTAAGCTAAATGGTCCGTACGGCTAGAGTGCGCTATTACGGCTATAGTCACTGAACGTGAACAATAATGACCGAAAATATGTCCAAGGACGCGACGAACACTGAAGTGTTCAATGTGCAGTTCAGAAGTACAGCGTTTTCTGCACAGAAATGACTAACCGCTTAGCCGGTCAATGCGAATGCCGCACATATCCTCGGTTGCGCTAATCTTGTTTGCTGAGAAACGGGCCGCATTGACGTTCTGATACCGGGATGCACAAAATCTTGTGTTTGATTGTCGCGTGTACGGAGATACTCAAAACGGCGTTTCTAAACAAGAAAATGAAGGCAGATCACAGACATGGCCAGTGCAATCAGTGACAACATGAAAGAAAAAGGACGGGTTCGTCGTCTCCGAGTGTGGCGTTGCGGTAGCGCATCGGACTCACGATCAGAAGGTCGATGGTTCGAGCCTCGCTTGCGCGTGTCTTTTTTTTTCTAACGTCTTTTTTTTATCGCAGTGCTCGTTATTATGTCATCATTACGATCTACGCATGAATAAATTCTCAAAAGCAATTTTAAGGCCCTATTTTGGCCCGAGTTCTTCTATTTCTTTCTTGAGGTGTACTGCTACTCCTCTCGGAGGGGTCCAGCTACTCTACTTCGGCAAGAGTTACGTTACTCTGTTGAGGTGGAGTACTATAACCCTTTCTGAGGGCATTACTACACTCTGCCTCAAGAAGAGGTGATTTACTCTGGAAAAGAGAGTTAAATATGAGACAAGAATATACTCTCCCAAAGAAAGTGCCCAGCACTCTCTTAGTTCTTAGAGTGTAGGCTGATCACCAGAGCTCACTACAACTGTAGATTAGTGTGAAGGCCACTCCAAGCATGCAGCAGCAGTTGTAACTTTTGTCAACAGCGAAGACTCTGCTAAACTTCAGCTATCGCCGCAGTTTTGCGGTACGTCGGCGGAAAAACAGCAGGAGCGTACGAGGGAGAAGCTGGAACTGTCGATGACTTTTGCGCACACAAAATGTACTCTGCAGACCCGAGACCACTTTGCCGGCTGCCACTCGGTTCCGTTCGCACTGTAAAAATACCGGTTCACTTGCGTGAAGCGTAAATTCACAGCGAACGTGCTACAACATGTACTTCATAACCATGCACAGGATCAATTACTTCACATGGCGTACGCTGCGAATCCACCGTTCCCGCTGGTCTAGGAGGCTTTCTCGCCCCGCAGAGTGAGAGAACTGTGTTCCAGGATGGCATTCCTTATATCTGTTAGCGCAGTTGACGACCCAGCAACTCATGCGCGACATCGCAAAACTCCTCCAACGGCGTGACACGGCTCGGGTAGAGAACATCTGGCTCGGCTCGTAGAGCGGCTGCTGCAAGTAGCACGCCAATTCGTTTCGTTCGCTCCCGCACAGCGGCGCCACCAGCTCAGTGCACGTTCCCCATTCTCCAGGTGACCACTACACGAAATGCCTCGTTTAATGAAGGCACGAGTGTTTGCACACAGTTTTCTATTTTAGAACCTTCACAATGTCCCTCCCTACAAGCAATCGGTACACATAACTCTTTGTTTCAGCACTACTGTAGCTTTCCCTGCCATTTGCTTTGCAACAGCCTCCACAATTGCAGCAAACTATATTCACTGGGAAAAACAAGTGCTGCTAAATATGCACTACTACTGGCCCACTTGCTACCAAGTTTCATGTGATACTCTATGCAAAGTTTCACACGTAGAATAAAGTACAGTATGTGCACCCCATCACATGCACTATCCAAGAAATTTGAAGCCAGCACATTTCCTCTAAACTGAATCATTCATGAAGCAAGAAGCAATAATTTGTGGACCCAATTTTGTACTGCTTCAACATGCCGTACACTATCACTGCTTTTCAGTATAAGGCTTGCATTTGTCCGCTTGGTAAACTTTGGTGGTGGATAGGCGACTCTTGAGCTTCTTACAACTTGGTATGGGTAGCTTGGAAACCAATGATCTCTCTTTTGTCCAGTTTTCTGAGAAGAAAAAAATTGAATCATGAGAAAAAGCAAGAAAGAAATGATGAAACAAAAAAAATGGCTCGATAAGTAAAGTGTCCACAACCATACCTTGTGAGGATTTGGGACGACGGATTTACTTTCAGTAGTGGAACATCCTCTGCTGACTTGAGGTAGGTTCAGAGATAAAGCATCCGAGCTTGTGCTGATATGAGCAGTTTCTTGGAGGCTGTGGTTCGGTTGGAAGAGGAAAAAATAATGATTACTATGGTAGAAGCGTGAGTGGATTGTGATTCATGTCTGAGAAGAATGTGTATGAGAGCACCGCATGAGAAAAATAGTGTGCACATAACATTGCTTTGTTTGTGAATTTGTTTTAGTGGTGACCTTCAGTGGACCGTGTTTGACCAAGCCTCAATTAGAGGATACTAAGTTAGTTAATTTCCCAACTCTATAAACTACATGGTATGTGCAAATGTAATATGTATGATTGTAAACTTACGAAAATGTATAAATGCATATACATACTATAAGTTCACTTGGCTCTACCATGCATTGGACTTATGAACATTTATCTCAGAAGACTAATTTGTGCAGAAATAGGTAAAACTTATGCTGTGATCTGTGTTACAAAGTTTGGCAGTAAAGATATTTTTTTGCAAAAGTGAGAACGAAGTAAATAATCTTAGAAAATGTCATTGTAATCCACAAGTGGTGCATCCGATCAGCTGACCTTTTGAAATGACAAAAACCGTAGCGCACGCAAAAAAAGCTATGTTCAAATGCAAAGCAGTGCATTTTCACTCACCGGTGCGCACATTCACATGGTACATGATTATTCCGTTTTCGTAGGTAGTCTCTGAGCTCCTTGCTGGCATTGAATTTTCACGCTGGCAGCCGGTGAAGCACCGCAGCTGACGTGATTCACAGGCTTTAGACACGTTCGCTTTGTGGCAGCGGCATGTAAAATGTCGCGCACAAACTCGCATTGCTATATCAAAACTGATTTAAAACGGAGCTGCATAACGCCGATCAAAGCAAACGACCGCGGTACAATTTGAATGAAATAACCGACCGAAGCGCAATCGATGCCAATGGGCTGTTGCTTTTTCGAGCGTCAATGAAATCTCATTACTTGTCCTGAAACAATCAAGCTCTTGTATTAACTCTAGAAGTAACATAAAAACTGGTCCCTACTAGCTGTATGCAAAATGACACGGCAACTAAGCTTTTAACAATCTTCTGATGCATTCTGAAATAAAATGTTTGGCCGCGTTGAGCGCCCCTAACACGTAAAATGCAAACTAACTTAACCGACCGCTAAAAGAGGAGTCAGTAGCTCCACTCTCCGCGCGTATCGAAGGAACTCGCCGCGGTTGATATTTTCGCCCTCTGCGGCGATCGCTGGAACTTCAGACTTTCCGGGGCCTGGTTCAGCGTTCATCGCAGAAATAATGTTTTGATAGACAACGCGCCATTCACTCTCTCACGCCACACGGCGAGCGCTGAGGCGGTGGCGCCCTCTCTAGCGCTCAAGCAAATGGACCGTCATAATAGCAGACGACCATGCACGCCGCGGCAGTAGACTACGACGGCGATGCACGCCGAAACCCTAAGTCGCCTTGCCTCTAAATACTCCACGCAGATTCTTCTTTGGTAGGGCCTATGTGTAGGTTTAACCTTTGAAAACAGCATCGTTGCTGCCTTTTCCGGAATCTTGTTTTCGGGCGGCATCTGGCAGGCGTCTTTCTTGCTTCTAGCGTTCGTTAGACCGCAACGGCCCAGTGAAAGGTTAATCCCACGATCATCAAAACGAGTGCTTGTCCTTTAGAGATGGTTTTTCTTCCACTATTACGAAATATTTCAACAATGCCTTCAAAGAAAGTGTTCCCCGTTCCCATATTTGATTTTGTATTGTGATTACGAGCAGCACAACGAATCCACGTGGTTCAGATAAGCTCACACTCTGCAAGCGTCCGCCTTTCCTGGTTACGGCACTCCAGAACAGCGGGCTACCATTGCGACCCGAATGCCCAGCCAGCACGCATGTACCTTCGCCGGTGTATGACGCGGTATATTGAATAACTTAAGGCGCAACAGGGTAATCACCAATGGCTTCACAATCTCGAACGCATGGCTGAGCTGAAGGAGTTTGGATTGCATCATCACGCTAGCGTGACCGATGCACCCTTCTTTAAAGGGGTCATGAAGCGCCCCTTCGGCTTGTTGAAAAAACACATCCTGCGGAAAGCTGACACTGCTATGAACTGCTCTGCCAAATATTACAGTCGTGCGCGCCGCGTAAAGGCCACAAGCGGAGCGCGAAGTTGCTGTTTTCTCAGGCGCCCTCTCTTCAAACAGAGGCCGGTTCTCACTTACGGCGGTGGGCGGGGCGTCTGCCCGTTGACGTCGCGGATCTGCCTGTTTACGTCGCAAGAGACATAGCATGCTTACTGACCAATAGCCGACATAAATCAAGAGCGGTGTTTGGATCAGATGTGCTTGTTCCCGTTGACACTGTGTATAATAATTGTTGTTAAATAAGGAAAAAGTTCGTTACGGGTTTCAGCAAAGATGACTCACTTCCCGTAAAAGCCAACTGTCGTCTGCTGAACTCGGTGCGCCCGCGCACGTTCGAGCGTAACTTAAATTTGGCCGCACGACCTTTTCGGTGTCGCAGTTTCTCGTGCCTCGCTTGTTTCGATTAGTCTTGTAAGTCATAACTGGCCTCAAACCTTACAAAACTTGCGTGTGGCGTTGAGTTCTAACGACACGGATCTCGTGCTGACTTGATCAGTGCGTGCACAGATCGAGTTGCAAGCAGGTTTTTAATTAATATACCGGAGTGCGGCCCCTCGTGAACCATGAGGGTTGAATTATAGCTGAGGGTTTTAACAGTATTATTTTGTTGACAGAGAATGCGCACGATCCTTTGAACTTTGGATAATACACTTCACGTCGAAGATATCCCGAAGATGGATTCAGCGTTAAGGTCGAAATAATACAACTTGAATTCCATTTTCAACTCACTGAGAGTGCTTTCGCTTCCAGTCGTCTTCAAACAGCAACTATCGGCCGGTGTTTAAGCTGCATAATTTGTGGGGCGTCATGCAGGCCGAAGTGAACACCTTCGGCTCGTCGTGTCGTGCCGTTATAAAAATGATAAACGTGTGCCCTCTTGAGTGCTTCTCCATAAATCGACAATGCTTTGCTCGCCCGAAATTCGTGGATACCAGCGTGACAAAGGTATTTTCAGTTGGCCGAACGTATCTGCATTTCATGGGCGTATTCTGTGGGACAATTTTAGTAATTTCTGCCGCGAACTGCACGCGTCCAATAGCAGCAGCGTGTTCTGAGCTGTTCTAAGACCGCCATTGTAGGGGTCTGGGCCAGCCGCCGCGCAGAACCCCTCAGAGACGAGGGCGAGACCCTGAGCGCGGCCGCTCGAACTCCCCATGCACTGAGCAACACGTCTCTATCATTCCAAGACTCGGCCGCGACCCATTGTCAACGGCCCCTGCGCGCGAGCCGCGAGCGTGTCCGTGTCCTTCTTTCTCTTCTACCGTCGGCGCTGTGGGGTTACAGGTGCCGATCAAGGCGACGGTGAGTGAAGGCAAATTCATATACATATAAACAGAGGCGTTACATATTAGGCGCTGGGGCCGACAGCTTATTGGGCTCGCACAGCGGTGCGACGACGACCCGGGATTTATTCGTTCGCTCCCTCTCTTCGCGCAGCTTGGTTCTTTTATAACCGTGGCCGACCCCTTGCATCAGCCAGTAGTTCGAAGCCTCCAATCAGGAACCGCCGTGGGGTCGCAGGCTGGAACCGGATCCACTGAAGAGAGGGCTTGCCGCACGTTGCGGGAGATATTTCCGTCGGTTGCGTCAGACGCAGCGGCGGAGTTGCCGGTGATTGCGTAAGACTCCCGCCTGTTGCATCAGCTGGTGTTGACGCTGGTTGCGCCAGCCGCATCGCCGGAGTTGCCGGGGAATGCTTAAGACTCCCGCCTCGTTGCATCAGCGGGTGTTGACGCTGGTTGCGTCAGACGTTCTACCAGCTTGAATGCCTTGTTGAAGCAAGGAAGTTTGGGTTGGGAGCCCTGGCATAACAGCGCGCTCGCGGCTGCCGCTACCATAGCATATAAAAGTTACACACGCAGACGCCACAGTTACAAGGATATTGTAACGCGCCTACATTAGGTGCATTTAAAGCACGGCTACTGTCGCGAGCTGCACGCAGGGGCAACAGCGCCTTCTGAGCAGCTGAACAATAATCTATTTGCGGAATGAGCACTTATCTGCAATTCGCGCGTTAGCGTGGCATACAGTGGTTCTCTATAACTGATATTTTGTATTTAGTTGCTTTCATACTCGTAGACTATTTACTATCTTATTAACTAACCGTTATTGTTAAGCATCACACCACCGCGTTAAAGTGAATGCGAAAAGCGTGCCCCGATGTCAAGCTAATCTAGTAACGTTGGTCAAGCACAACATCCACAAATTTACCAGTGATATGTCTCCCACCAAATAAAAAGTTAATGCACTTGCACTTCACCCTTGTGAACGTCCATGTGTACTTGGCATTCCCCGTGCACAGATGACGCAGAACGAGTAAAAAAAATATGTGTATTACATTACTCCTCAATGGAACAGCTGTTCACTAGAAAATAACGGTTCGCTTGAATTGCTAGTATACTATATTCACAGCAGTAGACAGGTTGGCTTGTTCACAATTCAGAATGTTACATACATAACACAGAAACACGAGGACTGTAGCATATAGGTACAAAACTGGAAAAAGTCGGTCATATGTGCACTCCCTTGTCCACCTGCACATTCTGTTGAATTCACTTATACAACAGCCACCTTCAATTATGCTACGATTAATGAAATATCACCCTACGTACGTTAGAACACAGTGATGACTTGTTGCCTAACTGCATGTCACCTGTATTTCTCTTCCACAATCTGTAATGTGTAAATCATCTGTTCTACTTGTTTGGTAATAAAACACAGACCGTTACATTGAACGAGCAGTGTTTCACCAATTTGTATTACATGCAGAAGTTCATTTCTTCCATTTGTATGCACGACAAATAGTCACACCTCAACTGACACAAGAAACACTGTTTGCGCTATTTTATTGGAATCAAAACAGAATCAGTCCTCATGTCAGTGTAAGCATGTGTATATTTCCATTTTGGTGCACAGAACCTGCACCCAATACTGAACACATGGAACAACATATATAGTACAGCCCAAGCACTATATACATTTCACAGCAGTAAAGCAACATGAAAGTAGTGTGTAAAACCACCTCATAATGCATATTGATATGTGCACTTCACAGTGCCAGTATCTATGCACAACCCAAAGAAATGGGATGCACAAGGAACTTGGTGTCAGCCTACACATCAAAGCAACTAAATTAGTACAATAAGGCTAGCTTTACTTTTGAGAAATATGCAACCATGCAGATAGGCATGTTCTATTAATTTTATTGCATTAGTTTGCACTATAGTATCAAAACATGTCGCACATGATCATACAGTTGAGTTTCCTACAGAAAAGTTCTAAAATTGATTGTAGATCCACTTACCACAATTTATAAAAGCATTCAGCAATGCCCATAAAAAGACAACACGGCTTTGATATATTGATGCACATATTTGCTCACAGATATCTGAAAACTAACGTGAATTTCTGGAATTATGCTTGGGAACGCGTCGGGCTTATCACATGACTGCGATCTACCAATACGTCTACTATGCATAATTAGTACATCTATGTTTACAATATATCCATGCCAGCTAGTGCCATCTGCAACCTAAAGTTAGTTCTTCAGATTTTATTCCTCACTTTATGGCTTATGCATAATTACCACATTGAAAATGAAGCCCAGCATTATGGCTTCAGTATGAACTTCAAGTTAGGCAATAATGAGCCTAAAATTAAAACATTCCTATAAATAGTGGCTGATGGCTTGACACATTGGATCATAAGACTTGATATGCCATGAGGTTGAATAAAGATTGACCACACCCTTATAGAGACTATAAATCAGTCATTACTTAAGTTCATAGTGAAGGAAAGCGAGAAAACAAAACCACAACACACGTAGAAATGAAGGGGACAGGACGACGCAGTATCAGCAACTGAAGTTTCACACGTGCTTGGCTTTTTTAGATATGTTTTTACTATTTCTCCGACTGCGTGATTCTTTATTTTTGTTGTTTTTTCATACTGTGTGTGTATACCTTTCTGTGGTTGCATTAAACTTCACTTGCTAGTAGCGCATTATCCTGTGCCTTTTATTCTCATTTCTCTGTGCTGTGGGGTTTTTTCCGCACTTTTTTAACTATAAATACACATAAACTCGCCCAACTGTCGATTTTAGGATAAAGATTGCTGAATAAATCCGGTTCCACTAAGTGTCATTTTGAACAATGCGAAATTTTCAAATGCACATGCTACCGGAAAGGTTGCATGCAGTATCATGCATAACATTATGCAGCAATCCCAGTATTTGCCCAAATGCTGTAAGATGTAAGAAGTGTTCGAGATAGTGTACAATGAGGCACTGTGGAGTGTTACCACAATACAGTGTCTCGCACACAAGCAGTGGTCGAGCAACTCTTGCTGCTTTGCTAGAAATGTCTCCCTGAAATTGATAGAAAAAAGAAGTTCATTAAGCTTCCTGTGTCGATAAAAATGAATTTCTCGCCAAGGACTCACTCTTCACTATACTTATTGCAGACCTCTCAACTAAAGATGAAACAAATGCAAAATTGTGAGGCTGTTAAGTAGTTCCTTGACAACTTTTCAAGTACACAGGGCGAAAAATACACGAAGGTAAAGAAATGCGAAACAACACCAGAAGTGTTACTCTTGTCCTGTGTACCACCATTCGGGTAGATTTCGATGTCAGTCAAGTTAGCATTATAGTGTAAAGGGGTGTGAATATTAGTGAGGTTCACTTCGTATTTAAACACGTTAGACACTAGATTCTTGATCAACCACAGCTGCTCTGTTTAGGACTGAATATTGGGCAACTTGGTATCGATTCAAAGCAAAAATTAACAGCATACTTGTGATGAAGACAAAACAAGACCTGGACACAATACCAGCGTTTTCACCTTGTCAGAAATTGTGTCAACAATGAGAATACTGTGTACAGATAATGAAGAGTATGGCAACATAATTCAAAACAAAATAACGAGAGGGAAGAAACAAGGTGATTCAACAAGGTGGTTAAACAGGTTGAACTGCCTTATATCAATGTGATTAAAATAGCCTTGCATAACTATTACATCTTCTAAAGATTATAAATGTGCATATGTAACCCTGGCACGTTCCAGTGCTGGTATGTGGCTAATGAAGTGACAATAGCATAAAATGGGTGTTCTTCAAAACACACAGTCACTTAGCGGATGTCTCTCACATCATATGGCCATAATTATGTTTCATCATATGGTCATAATTATGTGACGATTATGCCACATGTCAACGCGCACAAATTGACATCGAGACGGAGGATCAAGACAAGCAAATCAAGCATGAAAACAGCATGAACACAAAACAAATTTGGCCTCAATGCATATTTCATTTCATAACAGCGTGATAATAGCGGCTTTTTTTTTGCTTTCCTGTATACTCCTTGAGAGCAGTCTGCTTCATTTATGCCTTATCGCAAGGAAAGAAATTATGCTGTACAAACATCTTTTTTCAAGGCGCACTCGCGCATCGATGCATGTGCTATATTCACAGGAGTTTCTAAACAAGCATTACACATCGTCGCTATGCGAGCTTAATGGCTGTTCTTTCTTTCTTTTTCGATTTTTCATTGCACTTTTCGCTCGACGCAATGTACAGAAGGACACCTTCAGCTGCCCGAGCGACGATAAGGACGCGCGAACAGAGGAAACATTAGTATTACTTACCATTGTGTTCCCGATGGTACTGCGAACGCAGCGTTCCCATCATCTTCTTGGTAATATACACAGCGGCAGGCTCGCTTCAGTCGCCGGGACAGTGTCACTCCATATCTCACCCGCAGTAGGAGCCGCAGTGAGGCATATTGCACTGTCGTCAAACCACGGATTTCACGACCAGCGGCAAAGAGCAGGCACAAATCCACACATCATTGAAGCGAGGTGACGTAAGGCACTGGGCGGAGCTCTTCGAATGGCGCTGTCCTCTCCTCCGGAATGAAGCGAGTTGACAGGGAGTTGAGAGCGTAAATATTGCGATCACTATATCTCCGGTTTTTCTTTAGCTTTTCAAAAACTTCTTTCGACTATATGTTCCTGGGAAGGGTCCGGATCATTCCAGGGTGTTTTTCACGCCAAGACCGAGGAGTGGTTCATGACCCCTTGAAGTGCGTAGCACTTTGAGGGCCCAGCTTTTCATCCGTCCGTTTCATGTGGCGTGATAAATCTCACAATCAAGGGGTCAATGCAAGCCTAAAACAAGGCTAGTAATGCTAAATATTGGATTAAAATTAATAAAGAATATCTAAAATGATATTATTAAGTGAAATAATCAAAAAGTAATCGCAATAAGGACCTTAATATCGCTAATAACGCTTCGGAAACATGCGGCCGACACCCGCGCCGCGCTGGAGAGGGAGTCTCCGCCTCGCCATGCGCGATTCCTCCTCACACTGGCGCTTTTCTGGCGCCTTCATTGCTACATCTGAAGGGGTAAACACCCTCACGGAACTCGCTCCATACGAGAGGTATCTGAACTGCCGTAACAACGAAGAAGCCAATAAAACGCAGAAAGAAGTATCGCGCGTGTTGTACACCGAGTTTGCGAATCTCCAACAGGTCTGTATTCTTGCCGGCGAAATCCTACCTGCTTACCTCAAACTTAGACCTGTGCGCCGGTCCCAAAATCGCCGGCGGCGGCGCGGGGGGGGGGGGGGTATGCTCAGGAGTTGGTGGAGAGAGAAATATGTGTCTTGAATTTTGGAAAAAAACATGTTCCACCGAAAAGGCGAAGCGGTGATTAAGGTAGCAACAGGTCGTAATGTCATACAAACTAAGGATAGCAGCGACGTCTTTTTGGTCCGATCTTGCGTAACTCTACAAAACGCTAGTGTGTGTGAATGGGAGAGAAGCGGCGTTCGTGCAGTTTGTCGCATTACCGGTCACAGCATGAAACGGTGAGATCACAGCGCGTAGAAGGGTAAAGGAGCAGTTTGCTGATTTCTGCAGAGATAACGTGCATGCCAGCGCTCGCGACTGCGCCCTTATAGTCAAAGTTCACAGTTGCTCGAGCCACGCAGCCCCTCCCCCACCCCAATACCATGGAGTCCCTGCATGCTCACTCACTAAGCGAAAGACGGCTTGGGCGTTTCCTTTCTGGCTGAGGAGCAATCGACGGCAGGTCTCGCACACGGCGTGATGTTATCGAATGCGCCCTCCGTGCGGCGGAGATGGCTTGCTTGTTTCATCTCTGCTTCAACCGTGTTCCTCGCCAGCGCTCGCGAGCTTTTACTCGATGTGATTGATTCGGACTTTATACGGAACATGACGACGATGGTTAAGACCTGTGTAGTGTCAATGTAATTATTATCGGAATAAAAATATAGAAAAACTGTGGAAGCGGGCTCACCTTTTTTCTGGGGAGCTGCATCGTCTCTACTGTAAAGAGTTCGCCTTTTGGAATAGTAAAATAATCCGACGCCTTTTCTATTGGTTTCGTTCTCGCCTTCACTACCCTTCTTGCATACGATATCTCCTCGTCAGATATCTCTCCATAAAGCACGCGTACAATGTCAGCAGTAAGCGTTGAGCCGATCAGGATTTCGCGCTTCTCGGCTACACCCTTTTATCGCCGCTTGCGCAGTCGGAAGCGAAATCAATTGATCGCGCACGATGGTCACGCGAGGCAAGAAAGGGCGGGTAGGCGACTGCGTGGCAAAGCAGAGTGGGAGACAATTCACAACTGATATTTCTCGTATATGGGCCTATGGAGAGAATGTGCCCATGTGATGTCATGAAGGAAAGAAGATGACTTTTTTAAGGGATCGTTTTTCATTGTTAGACACAGTATTAATCCACTAGCCCACCTAAACCATTAGACCACTTTACATTCTTCACATTCACATTCTAATTACTACAAATAACACCCCCTATACCTTCCTTGGCATTAGTGTCTGTTAGTTCTCATTAATATGATGTCATGTGAATCACCGTTTTGTCGTGACGAAGTGCGCCACGAAGACAGGAAACGCCAAGAGAGAATGGCGCGCTCGATTTTGTATTTTCATAGACTATTTTGAGGCCCTCTAAATAGACAGGGCGTGCAAGAACGGACACAACAGAGTAGTCAAGACACCACATACGCCACTAACAACTGAAAAATCGTACAGCGGCGGAAAAGAAGGTAGACACAAATATTTATCTGCGCATTCCCAGCCAAGAGGCGATAGCTATCAATCAGGTGTACGGAGTAGTCTACGTAAGAGAAAGCTATTCATTCTTTTGACATCTATCTTGTGCCCGTGCTTGCACATCGTGTTTGTTTTACAAATAATACCTACCGACTAGCTCAGCTATCTGTTATTCTAAGTTTTATATTGCCTGTACTGCTATATTTATTTGTCGATTCGCTCGAGTAAAAATGAAAGGCAAAAAGTGTATTAACGCATCCCTATATATTGCTCATCTATTTCATTTATTTATGCAAAATGTACTGGGTCCAAGACCCCACCAATATGCTGTACAGCAAGTTGCGTCGTCGCCCTTTAATGCCGGAGGACGCCGCAGAGTTGAGGTCAGGCAATACTCGTGAGTCTTTTGAATGAGAGAAATATACAACTTCCGGACAGCTATTCCTGATGTGTTCATCTAAAGATGTCCGCAGTCCATTGCGGCACAGCGCATTCACTTTTCTGCACAAACGGGGAACCGTGATGTCACTTCGATGTTGACCGCGTCGACGCACTGAACCCGCCAGCACATTCCCATTGCGAGAAGAATGGGAACGAATTGAACAGAAACAGGAACTTGTCAAGTCATAACTTGCTTATGAATGTGTCCCAGATGTTTGAGAACAGGGAATTCGCACCGACCTTCACACGTGCGTTAGACGGGTGGCCGCATTAAACCTAATTGATGGCTAACGCGATCAGAGTTTATGCACGACCTCCGCGATGGCCACCCGAAAGCGGATCTCCGGGGGCTGCGTTCGTTGCTCTGAAGCGCATTCCCTCCCTATATTATTTGTCGAGAGTTGTCAAAGTTTCGTGACGAAGGAGAACCGGCAACAGGGGGTGCGCTGCTCGCCCAACTCCAGCCAATCAACGGCAGCCGAAATGGACAGCCCACTATGGGGACACATCGAGAATAACTCCCCGGTGAAGCGGCGTATTTTATGTCCAGACTCTACAAACCGGAATGGGTTGGTGCCCATGCTACGCAGTTTCTGAGGTTTCAGAGTAGCGAAGCTGCATTTAGCGCAAGATTTAGAGCTACACCAATCGCTTTTTTTCTTCCCCTTCCCCCCATCACTTTCCTAAAAGTATTCTGTAGATAACGGTTTAGCGCGGCCTGTAGGAACGGAAGCATTCGCCGTTTTCCAAACTTCCTGCACCTCACTTAGTTTTGCATGCCTCCATGATCGGTTGATGAGGCATCCAAGGCAATCGCCTTACCCAATGTGGGAGAACGCATCCGCACGGAGATACGTGTACGCCAAAGCCACTGGCCAACGCGGTGCGGAGTTCCACGATGCGAAGCGTTCACGACTTCTCCAGGCTGACCCGATATAATCACCCGCGCGATCTGATCGCAGGCTCCTTTGAACCTTACGATAGAATTCTCTTCAACTTCTCGCTGTCAAGAGCAGGACATGCTTGCTCTCCGCCTTGTGTTCACGTGTCGGCTTTTAAGCTTCTTTAAAATAAAAAGCGTTGATTCGCACCTCTAAGATCACGAATGACAGTGTAGACGATGTTTTCGGAGCAGGCTGACGAGAATTGCGACAGCGCTACTTCACTAGTTACCACGCCAGACTTTTTTGAAGCGAAGCTCTGACAAACCACAGAGTTTAGTGCTGGCGTCGTACGCGATATTCCTGGCGTCGGCGAGCGTACAGAAGTGTGGCCCCCGAAGGCGTGCCGGTCACATGGGTAGTGGTAGCGCTGTTTCACAATAAAGGATGCTCTCTCGACCGTCGGCTTGTCGGCAATGAGCGATTCCTGACTTGGCACGCAGAACTTTTGTCTAGGTGACTGTCATTTTGCGCTGCCACATTTCCTTTTTGCCTGGATATGAACGCATGACCGTTATTTATTCTTACCAACATAGCACCGGAAGTGTTGCGCTGCTAGGGGTGTGATGAAGGTCCCCAGTTAAAAGCGAGCATTGCGCAGCGTAAAAGAAAAGAAAGAAAGAAAGAAAGAAAGAAAGAAAGAAAGAAAGAAAGAAAGAAAGAAAGAAAGAAAGAAAGAAAGAAAGAAAGGAAGAAAAGTGGTACGTCAGGCACACACACGGCAAGACTCGTCATACCCCTAGTTCCCGATAGGGCAATAGCCCTGCAATGTTTTAATGTGCGAGCTTTTTTCTGTATGGTCGTCGGAGGTGAGCAGGGCAGAAATGGGAACGCCAAACTTTGGCTTGACAATGATGTCAACATGGCGGCGCCCGGCGGCGGGAAAACGACAGGTGCCTTCTTGCACACCACTGTCTTTGCGCCATTCCTTGCTCCTGTCTCGCCAGTCACATTGATAAAATTATCCTGTTTTGCACTCATCGAGCTTTTCTACCAAATTGTTTGATACAGCATTGATTTGGCATTGCAGACGTTGAATCGAAAAATTATCTTGAAAACCCAAACACAGCTCACACGGCATTTACCCCACCATAACCAATGTCCTGGCCTTGTCTTCGTTTCGGGAAGCAATGTACTGTTGGATTGTTCTCATTAGAAGAGGCGTTAAAAACGCTTGTCTGTTTCAGTTATCGCCAGTATTAGCATGCAGCGTACTTCCAACCGCACAACTAAATGCACGCTGTCTAAATTGCGCTTATCCCTGTCGGGTCGGCAGCGATAGCTGTGAAGGTGATGTGTTCAAGGACAGCGCGGCGATTCGGTAGTGGGGGAAGTGAGCGACTCAGCGTTTTCTCGTAACATGGGTGGTCGAGTACTACGGGAAAGCTTCCTGCGTAGGCGGCCGCTGCTCTCGATCACGAGCGCTTCGCGACTTCTCTGTTGCTCACGAGACCTAGCGGTACAAAACTTCTTATACGACCGTAATTTGGCGATAAATCAAACGTTAGTGCCGAATAATAGCTGTATAGGGTCGAAAGTTGGGCAAGTTGGCGACTTAGTATGTTTAGCACACCGCGAGACGGCTAAGAAAGGGGAACACGGAAGACACACGGATAAGCGCTTACTCGCAAAGAAAAAAATTATTCTAGGAATACACGAAAGCAAGAGTAAGACATACCAAACTGCGCACAAATGTCAAAATGTTAACAAGCAGAGAAAGTGAGATAGAGATAGATAATAGAATGAGAAAAGGCAGGGAGGTCAAGCAGAATTATATCATCTGGTGTGCTACCCCAAACTAAGGGGAAGGGGAAAGGGAAAGAAAGATGGAAAGGAAAGCGGAGAGAAGAACATTCTCGCGACAAAAAAAAAGCAAGTAAAGAAATAAAGGTGTAGAGCGGGAGCCCTATGCCCTATTTGGTAGGCCACTGCCACCCAGAAAGTTTAGTAAGGCATTAATTGATTTCCAATAGGAAGGCTGTTCGCTTCGGCATTCTATCACTGACTAATTCAACAGGAGTCTGTCGTCAACGCGGGCCAACACAGCAGCTAGCGACAGTCTGTGCGCGCTGTAGCGAGGGCGTCGACAAAGAACGGGGTGTGTCCCTTCTTGGCTGCCGAATTGGCTGCAAGCAGCACTGTCATCCATGTCGATTCGGAACGCAAAAGATTTTGTTGAAGCGACACCAAGTCACATTTGGCAAAGCACTCTTCTCTCGAGTCGAGAGAGTCCAGGTGGTCTAGTGGTCGCCACGGTGGTCTAGTGGTTATGGCGCTCGACTGCTGACCCGATGGTCGCGGGATAGAATCCCGGCCGCAGCGGTTGCATTTTCAGTGGAGGCGAAAATGTTTGAGGCCCGTGTATTTAGATTTGGTGCACGTTAGAGAACTCCAGATGGTCGAAATTTCCGGAGCCCTCCACTACGGTGTCTCTCATAGTGATATCGTGGTTGTGGGACGTTAAACGCCAGATATTATTATGAGATATTCTGGACGGAAGCAGAAGTCGAAGGGACGGGTCTGGTCTCTGTAGTCGTGTGTGCTGTAAGCTTGGTGTGTTCCACAAGCATTTTGTGTCATCATTAGCAATCTCTCGAATCTTCATCGCAGCATCTGTTCATGAGAACAGGTTTTATTCTGGTACGCCGTCTTCGTGTGTAGATCGTGCAGCTTAGTCGGCATGTTCGTTGCCCAATATGCCGCCGACTGGGAAGGCACTGGAACGCGATGTCATGTCCTTGCATGAAGAGGTGATGGAGCAGCTGTCTGCGCTGCATATCGCTTAAAGGCACCCGTGCTGAGCAAACTCCTTCTCTGTTGGAGAACATGACGCTTGGCTGACGGATACATTTTCCCACTCTGCTGATGTTGAAGGCCTCTATCACCTTCTCGTAAGCTGGTTAAAGTCTAGGAATGAATTCAATCTCCGACCGCAGAACTGCGGTGCGCCTGCCATTCATTAGTGCAAGTCAGTAGTGCTAGACGGTTTCCGTTCTAACAGTCAGCGTTTTTTCGCGGCAAGAGCAAATGCCGCGCATATCAACAATTAAAGGTTCGTCGTCCCTAAATAAATTATATCACGCTTCCCTGAGTAGTGATGCCTGAATCTTTGCTGCATATTTTGCAGGAAGTTCAGCTTTCCACTGAAAACGAATTGAACGAACGTGTTTTTGTATGTGAAAATCACATGCCTAAAGTACACGAAATGGGCTGAACGTCAATGCATTGACCAAGTCCGATTGGATAGGGCATCTGTCTAAGTTCTTTCTGGATCGGAAGCGATGACTGTGGGCGGAGAATGCATTTATTCTCAGGTTGTCACCGGCTGCAATGTTAAGCAAAAGGGCTGAAAAACGTGACAAATATATCATGCTCAACAGCAAAATGCTCTCTGTGCTAAGTACTTTCTTCCCAACAGCGACAGGTAATACTCACGCTCTTCATACCACCAACCGAGGGCGATAAGGTGTGATCGTTTATTGCAGGCATGTCGGGAGTGCCGTAGAGCACCGTCACGTCGACGGAAATACTAGATGGCGCCCCCACTTTTCCGGTTTGCTCAATACTCAATCAGCGAGCACCAAAGGCGATACTTTTTCGATTTTCGCCGTTTGGGATCGTTTGAAAATATGGCCCAGGCTCTGGACGCTTCGTTGTGTGTTGTCAACCACGAACAAATTCATCATAGGATGACGTCACCATTGACGTCATCGTGACGCGAGAGCTTAGAAAAAATTGTGGCGTCATTATGAAATTACCATGGCGTCAATAAAATGTCAGAACGTGACGTCATCACATAGCACCGTCGCTTCATCGAGATTGGGGTAGGAGGCACTACGCAATCTTGAGAGGTGCAGAATACTTCCACTGCCCCGATCCCGGAGGCAATCAATGTGATTTCGGCGGAGTGGGGGGCCTGTAATACGATTGAAAAGAAAATGAACACGGCTTTCGCCTTAGAGTCGTCTTCTGCAAATTCACAAGGAAGCGTGTGACTGTATCATGAAAGAGCACTCTTGCTGAATCAGACTGAAAGCAGCGGCACGGACGCGCGAGTCGATGGTATTCACTATGGCACAGCGGTTGGCTGCTTTGCTGACCTTGTGTGATCAGAAAAGCACATTCACACTACTCTTTCGACTGGAGGTGCTTGAACCGAAGTGCTTACCGGAAATGTCTCTCGTTTTCTATCAAAGCCACGAGAACTGCACTGGGGAAGGCTGAAAATTTATTTAAAATACTTCTTGAAGGTCTAATCAACCAAAATCACAGAGCAAGGATTTTCGTTTTATCCGTATTCCACAAAATTCTTTTAGCTCAATTTACATCTTTAATGTTTCGAAAGGAGATCTGCAATTTTATACATGATCGCATCGAAGGAAATTATTGCCCGAATTACTTCAGTCGTTACACAAGGAACAACTGAAAAAATATGGCGGAATCTAAGAAGAAGAAAAGCTTTTATTGAGCGAAAACGTCGGGGTTTAGGAGCTACATGGGCGGTGTCCCATGTCCATGGCTCCATTAGCTTGTGCCGCCAGCGGGACGTGGTCCAGAAGTCTTATACTTCGTTTCATACACCAGGTGCAACGCGGTGGAGGCAAGCGAGATTTCGTGCAGTAGATGCGCTCGCACTAAGAAATAGTTCTATGATTTCACCAACCATAACGTGACTGGTTGATGTGTTTTAGGCTGAGCAATCAATGAAGATAGTTTGTGTCTTTGAAGCAAAGAAACCTCGTTATACATTCGTCAGTACGTTGTTCTGCGTCGCTCAGCGTCTCTTTGTTTTCGTTTCATGGTGTTTAATTGGCAGCGCTTCGCGGCGCCCCACGCGCACGCTCCTGTTCGTCTCGCACGAGCATTTAAAACGTCGAAAGCCAAGTGCGAGACGCGCGGACTTACAAATTTTGCTGACCGAACTTCTTGCAAAAGCTTCCGCAATGTCGCAACTTATGTATGAAACGGAGCATAGTTGCATCTCCGGGTCCGGGCTAGCGAGCAGTGCCCCCATTGCTCCGAAGAGTTTTCCATTCTATAATTTGGCTGGAAGCAATGGAGGCCATTTTGGCGTTTTACTGCAATCCTATGAGATGGCGTACAGGGTCGGTGGCGAGTCGCGACGCCATGGACAATCGCGCCTCAACAAGGTCGCAAAATCTTTGTGTTATCAAAGGTTATCAAAAATTTTTAAGTATAGTTAAAGCTCGATGCAACAGAACTCTATTTTACAATGTTAACGAAACAAAAATGTAGATTTTGGCCATAAGACACACGCACTTCTCCTTTGGAATTTGTTTACACTTACGGCTGGTTCTTTGCAGTGTGCCGGAACGGAACGGAAACCAAAAACGAAAACGAGAAAATGATATTTTTGACCGGAACGAAAGCGTAACCGAAACTTTATCTTTTATTTCGTTGCGGATTGAAACCGAAATTTTCTAAATTGTTTTTTTGGTTCACGGGAGAACTTGGCAAACCGAATCAACTGAGGTCATCCAACGTGAGCAGTTATGCATATCTCAGGGTACAGTACTAGCGCGTACCTCGGGCAGGAATTCCAAAACAGATATGTTGAAATTGTGCGAAAAACAACAACAGCGGCCACCAGAGATGTTAATATTAACGCAAGTGGACTTCTACTCGCCTGTCATGCAGGCCAGCGTGGAGAAGGCATTGTCGGCCCTGAACTTTGTCACAGCGAAAGCTGTTATGAGATTACAACTGCCAATTTTGGCGCCGTAATTGTCCGCCGCCGCCGGGGTCCGTAACCGCTAACGCGTGGAATAAGAAAAAAAAATTGGGCAGTTCTTGCGCCTTGTGGGAATCGGTTTCATGCGAAGCAATCAGCGAGTAATTGTCTATGCTGCATTTTTTGGACTTTGATCCAAGCGTTGCGAGATGGATCGACGTCTTTTAGATGCGAAGCAGCTTATGGCGGAGTTCAACCCGGTAGTGGTGGTGTGCGGCATGACCACCCTTACTGCGCATGTGCAAACCCTCTCCCCACACTACCTCTCCACTCCCCCTCTTGCGCGCCTCATTCTCTTCTACGACGAGTAGGCAGCAGCGACGCCTCCGGCGTTTGACGTGGCACTAGCGCCCGATGGCCGCCTTTGCCTCTGTGGCTAGACGCGGGGCGCTAGTGCTCTCCTTCCCTCGCTGAAGAATGCCACGACGACACCAATGGCATGGACTGCAGAGAGGCAGACGTACATGATCTTGCGACTTCGCGGGAGTCGAATACATCGGACGCCGGCAGTTCCACGCAGCGGGAGCTAAATAGAGACTGGAAGAGAGTGCTGATTTTACACCAGGGGAAGGCACAGGCTCGAGAACGCAAGAAACAAAATTCGGCAGATCCCACGCGTTGTTGGAATCTGTTTTAGGCGAAGCTCTCAGCGAGTACTTCTATGCTGTTTTTTATGGCTTTGAGCCAAGCGTTACGACGTGAACCGACGTGTTTTTCGAAGTGTAGTAGCTGTGCGCACATCGTGGGCTTACCAGGCACGTCGACAACACTAGTGTTTAAATGGTAACTCATGGTGCGACGTAACGTCACTACTCACGTTCAATGATGTCAGTATCATTGAAACTAAGTCCACTTTACGGTGGGATGTCTTGAATATCATACGTGACTTTCGTTATTGTATTCCTCCGAGGTAGAGCAGTGCTGCAATATAGCTTACTGAATCATACGAATAAAAGTGTAATGTTTATTAGACTGCTATAAAAGCGGAGCAAACCCTGGAACCAAAGATGTTAATCTGATATGACGCCTGTATCATGGGAATACATACGTAGTGTTTATTGCTTCCTTGAAAAATTAGATAGCCAGCATAACAACCACAATCGCCGTTGCGCCTGCATAGGCTGCTTTTGCAAACCAGTTTATAGACCTGGCGTGGCTCTGTGGTACAACTCCTGATTGCCACGCAGAATGCTTGGGTTCGATTCCTGCTGGGATACTCATTTTTATTCTGTTCATTCGTCGGCTCAACGCTACCAATGTCGGTTTTCCTAATGCTCTCGCATTTAAAATACCAATGTCTGTTCTCGCCGTTCCTGGCTAGATCTGAACTGTCAATCACATGTGGCGCATACCCGTACACCGCGGCCCGTGGTAAACCGGTATGTGCACACGTGTCTGGGGAAAGGGTTTGACTATTTAAACGACAGGATTTTCACTTTATTCATCTCATGACCCGACAGTCGTATTTGTCAAATCCTCTTACCCTCCCACGCCAATTTGGGCTACACCAAGTTAAGGGGGTGATCATGCGAGCACGCAGATGTAGGCGGATAGATAGATACACAGATATGTAGGTAGAAACGCTCAAAGTGCCAAATGTTCGTTATGAAATGCTTCGCATTGAAAATTACACCATCTCCCGCTGAAGCTAACCATCTCCCCGCTGCTTCGCATCCACACATGGTTCTCTTTAGCGGGATATGGTGTAATTTTTTTGTTAGCATAGTAGTTGTGTGCACATCGTGGCATTACCAGGCACGCCAACTACCCTGGCGATTAAAGGCTATCTTAATGAGCAGATACGTGAGTATTATCGAAACGAAGGGCACATACGTTGCGGTGATGTGAATATCATACATCACTTTGGTTAGCGCATTCCTGCGGGGTCGAGCAACTCTTGAATAAAGCTTGCTTAACCATGAAAATGAAAATGTAATGTTCATTATACTTTTATGAAAGCGGAACCAACACTGGAACCACAATTCACGTTAACCCGGCATTACGCCCGTCTTATAGAAGTACATATGTAATGTGTATTGCTTTGTCATCAAATTAGTAGTTGTGTGCACATCGTGGCATTACCAGGCACGCCAACTACCCTGGCGATTAAAGGCTATCTTAATGAGCAGATACGTGAGTATTATCGAAACGAAGGGCACATACGTTGCGGTGATGTGAATATCATACATCACTTTGGTTAGCGCATTCCTGCGGGGTCGAGCAACTCTTGAATAAAGCTTGCTTAACCATGAAAATGAAAATGTAATGTTCATTAGACTTTTATGAAAGCGGAACCAACACTGGAACCACAATTCACGTTAACCCGGCATTACGCCCGTATCATAGAAGTACATATGTAATGTGTATTGCTTTGTCATCAAATTAGATAGCCAGCACTGCAATCAGGTTAAACTCTTCTTCAACATCACGCCTGCATAGGGTCTTTTTCGAAAGCAGTTGCAAGACGTGGCGTGACTCTGTGGTAAAATATTTTACTGCCACTCAAAATGCTGGGGTTTGATTCCTGCTGGAATCTCCTCCTCCTCCACCTGTGGCGCACTCCCGGTTACCGTTGCCTATGGTATAGGGTATGTGCCACACGTGTCTGGAGGAAAGGGCTTGACGTCGTATGCCACAAAATTTTCAAGTTATTAGATGCGAAGCAGCTTTTGCTCGGGGCTGTGTCCGGCGGTGGCGTCCGCGCTGCACTGCGCATGCACCTACTCTCTCTCCGGCTCTCCTCCTTTACGCAGGTGCTCGGTCACCTTCTCTCTTCTCCCCCGCGCTTAGCCGCGGCGCAGCCTCCCCCCCCCACGTGATGCGCCAGTGCATGCGCGTCCCCTCCTCCTCTTTCTCCTCTCCTACGCTCCCCTCCTGTCGCGCGCCTCATTATCTCCTGCGACGAGTAGGCAGCAGCGACGCCTTCGGCGTTTGACGTGGCACGAGCGGCCGATGGCCGCCTCTGCTTCTGTGGCTCAAGACGCGGGGCGCTCGTGCTTTCCTTCCCTCGCTGAAAAATTGCACGACGACACCAACGGCATGGACTGCAGAGAGGCAGATGCAAATGATCTTGCAACTTTGCTGGAGTCGAACACCTCGGACGCCGGCAGTTCCACGCAGAGGGAGCTGGATGGAGACTGGAAGACAGTACTGATTCTACGCCAGAGGAAGGCACACGCTCGAGAACGCAAGACAAATAAAATTACGGCATCTCCCGCTCAAGCCCACCATCTCCCAGCTGCTTCGCATGCACACATGGTTCCCTTTAGCGGGAGATGGTGGAATTTACTCATATCATTACCAGACAGTCATATTCGCCGAACTCTTACGCTCCCATGGCAATTTTGGTCTACGCCAAGCTAGGGAGGCGAACACGATCGAGACCAGCCAGACGTAGGCGGCTAGATAGATAGATAGATAGATAGATAGATAGATAGATAGATAGATAGATAGATAGATAGATAGATAGATAGATAGATAGATAGATAGATAGATAGATAGATAGATAGATAGATAGATAGATAGATAGATAGATAGATAGATAGATAGATAGATACGCTCAAAGTCACAGAAGTTCGCTATGAAGTGCTTGGCATTTAATATACAAGTCTTACGATGGGCTATTCCCCTTTTCAATTATTTACCCTAACTTAAATAAGACTTCTGAATGCTATTTAGCCCTTTCATACATCATCTTGCAGTACACTTTCGTTTGATGCACTAGAACGCCATCCTCAATAACATCGTCTTGTTTTTCGCGCTGCTTACCACCATGGAACTTCAATACTATTTACCCCCAATCAAGCAGTGCGTCAAGCACGGAAAACGTGTTGCCGCTGGAGTGCCGCGCCGAGTCAACAAAGGTCTCCGTTCCTGATATATGTTCTTTAATAAAGCCCTGGCGCTCACCAGCCTTCGACCTTTATTGTGTTGGGGATGAACGTTTCTTGGAAAAGGGTCAATAATGAGGGAGTTCCTTCTTTGATTACCAAGTAGCGTGGTCTCTCCCTTGTTGAAGTTTTGACGGAGTCCAGCCGCATCGAGCAGTTTTGCCTGTTTTGAAGTTTTTTAACGTAAATATTTGTGCTGACCTATGTGCTACAATCAACTCTGAAGTATTGTTGTGTACTCCCAACTCCATGCATTTCTCTGTGCTAGCCGTGATTGGGACGCTGAGCACCGTTTTGACACTTTTGCCTATGAGCGTGTCTGATTGATCCCTCTCCGTTTTGGTCCAATTGAGAGCCGCAACTATGTAAATGACATGGCCCATGAGAAAAGCGTGGTAAGCCCTAAGGAGTACATCCTGGCTTATACCGCCTTTCTTGTTGGACACTCCCATAATTACTTTCAGAATGTTCTCTGTTTTCGTGGTGAGATGAGCTATCGTCTTAGCGTTGCAGCCCTTTGAGTCAAATAAAAGCCCTAGGATTTTCATAGTCTACTCTAGAAATGGTGCGCCCATCCCTCGTACGAACGCTAATGGGCACCTGATCGAGTGGGGTGAGCCCCATAGCACCTCGTCTAGCCTGTCTGTACAGCAGGAGTTCCGACTTATCAGCTGAGAGTGCCCGTGCCGTACCTTCCAGGAAGAATCTGCAACGTCCAGAGCCTCCTGTAGAGCTTGTTCGACCGTCGTTTCAGATCCTACGGGACCACCAGATTGTAATGTCGTCAGCATCTAATGCATGACCTACATTAGGAATCGCTGCAAGGGTTAACAACAAGTTGCGCATGGCTATGTTGATTAGAAGGGGCCAGACACCCTTGGTGGGCGCCCCTTCTGCCGAGTGTGAAAGGCACCGAGTCTGATTGTCCCAAATTCATGGCCGTCGTCCTGCACTCGAGGACAGATTCAACGAAGGGGTAGAACTGAAGTCCTAAGTTGAAAACCGATGTCTCTATAGAAATGTAGTCATGCGTTATTCTATCAAAGGCCTTAGATAGGTTCAGTGCGAGGACACCTTTTACCTCTTTGTTTTGAGGAGATAAATATATACAAATAAGAGATGAAAAAAAACTGAAAATGGAGAAAGAGAAAGCAAGAGAGGAAGAAAGAACCAGAAAAAAAGGGAAGCAAAGAAGGCCGCCAAGCTCTTCTCTTCCTATAGGCTTGGTGCTACTAGAGCGAATATGCCTTAACTTTTTTTTATTTTTTTGTGCGTGCGCTATAAGGCAGTCGAGTTGAAACGTGTAGCTACCCTAACCACGACCCTAGATTACTTTTACGACGCTCCACGCGGTACCCCTGCTCTGAAGAAACCAATCCACACTCTGTATCACTCTTACATACCTGATGGTGCTCGCGACAGCGGTGCTTTATTGCCCCTGTATATTCCCCCACAGGAACACCATGGTTGTTGTTTTCCTTATTAAAGACGATAGTCTTTCTTGTGGAACTTAAATGCAGATATTTTCGTCGGTCTTTCTGTCTGTCTTTCTGTTTGTCGGCACCTCACTCGATTCAGCCACCCGGTCAAAGTTGAACCACTTGCCCAAGGGCCAGCCATCTTGAACGGCTGACTAGGTTCATACATGTGTACATTGTTGATCAAAAAACAAACATTACGCATATCTGAGGCGCCACATAACTAGGTAAGTATTACGTGGTGTGTTCCTTTAATAGAAAATACATAGATATGTAATTCTAGAGACCCTAGTTTCTTAAGCTGCGCTGAAACTTGCCTTCCTCCGTGTCCTCTGCACGAGCTCACTGTTGCGTTTCGGTTGCGGTTCAGTATAGACCCTTTCGCTGTTTACAAACAAAGCTTCTGGACAACTTCTGGTTTTGTGCGGCGGAGTAGCCGAGTAGCGTTGGCGAGGAACAAAAGCCTTAGCGAGTAACCGGCACATTTTCAACACTTTTCTCTTTGTGTCTGGCCAAATATTTTATATAAATATTTTTCTAAGCTGCACACACAACATTATAAGAGTTAGTCCTTCACTTTAAGAGCCTTAGTTTTACCTAAACGCGGAAAAAGAGTCTTTCCTTACTCTGGCACAACTTCAAAAGCACGCTTTCTGCTTCAGCGTTAGAGAGTGAAAATTGAAGCGACCGGAAGTTTCTTGGGTGCAACACCTGCTGCTGCTATCGCAATCTTGAAACCGACCGAAAAGGCGAATTGCACTGTACGAATGCCATGGGGCGCCGCTCTGGCATTCCTGTTTTACCCAGGCGACGTGTAAATAAAAGAGTGTGTGGAGAGTATTTGTTGAGTAAGGATATTTCTTCTACTTGGGCGCTTCGCGCCAAACCGCTTGTTCGGGCTGGCTGGCGTCCCCGCCGGTCGCGTTGTACACCGCCGGTCTTCGCTTGCTGCTGCGCCGGGACTACCAGCCCACAACACAGTACTCATGTTTCCCGAAGTACTGCCAGATGGCGTCCATATCTCACGCAGCGCCTCTTCTATCGTCTTTAGATGACATTTGCAGCGAAGCACGCAGATACGCGGCCAATTTTTTCATGGTTTGCGTACAAGACGGCAGTTATCGTGTTCTCGCAACTTTGTTGCTTGTCAGCCCGCTTGCAGAACCACTGCTATCATTCTCCTCGTCTCCGTATGTCGGCGGCCTGCCATAGTTTGACGTGGCCGTCCCCACCCGGTCTGCATCACCCTGGCATGGACGGCTCTATGTCAAGCGTACGTTAGCGCGCAAGCGTACGCTAGCGGTAAATACAAAGCTGCGGTAGCATTTGGATGTACCTAGCTTAGGAGTTTAGATGTTTAAGCACCCAAAATTCCTCTGTGTTTAGGAAGTTCCCGATTTAACGAAATAATTCGGGGGCGGTCATCACGTGGTTAAATCGAGTTTCAACTGTGCGCGAAGGCGAAAGCCTCGTTTGCCCTTCTGTTAATAGCCTGTTAGCGACGTATACAGTGCGCGCGAGGGCACTGCGAGGGTTGTGCCACCGTTTCTAAGACGGTATACAGGCACCTCCGCTGACATTTCCTTCCTCCTCTCCAGCTCCACTGCTGCCCTTTCTTTCAACTCTCGGTCTACGCACTGTCGCCCGTTCTCGGAACGCTTTCAGAGAGCGCGCGCTCAGTTTTTGGGTGCACCACGACGAGATCTTGAAACATGAATATCTAGACTTTCGCCTTAAGATACGCACAAATATTCTTGGGGAGTTCTGTAACGATACATTCGGCTGGTCACATTCAAGCGCTTCAGAGTGTCCTCAGGGTGCCCCCTAACCAAATTATCCTTTATATCGAACTATTTTAGGATGCAACAATGGTTTAGCGTCAATGTATGGCAAATTTTACCCCTATATCAAACAAAAATAGCCCGAACACTTTGTATATCGAACAGCGGGGCACTTCGAACACCACATGAAGTTGACTTTCCCTCCCAAGATGTTCACTTCTACTCATGGCAGGGAACGTTGCCGCATGTATTTGGGAGAGTGAACGGGGTGAGTGGGAGGGCGGCGCGTCGAGCGAGGAAAAAGTACCGCTTGCCATCGCGTCATTTGGACCATGATTCCGCGTCGTGCGGCATCGCTGTTCGCTCCTCGGATCCTTTCAACGGGATAGTGTTAAAGAGCGCGTATCGCAGAGATTCCGGCGTCGGTGTCGGCGTGGTTGGTTGGTAGCGCAAAATCTTCATTTTCCGTGACCGAATAATCGAATGACATGCAAATAAATAAAGAAACCTCAGTTCCAGGCCTTCTGCGTTGCAAGCAGGTGAACCCAGGCCTTTTGCGTGGCAAGCAGGTGTTCGGCCACTAAGCCGCCCCCGTGCTCAAAGTTGCCTAAAAAACACTATATGAATGTTAAATAGGCCCACGAGTGTCATTAACACATGTAATATCATGTGGCAGAAGCGTGGAATTTCACCAGGCGTCCGAACGTAGGAGTTGCGCATCGAGTGGGTGTTTTGAAGACCTACCCACAACAAAGCGCTCAGGCATAATTGATCATCATCAGCGGCATCAGCATCAACAGAGTGGGCAGATGCGTAGGTGCGCGTGTTGTCTTAAGGACGCGTAGTGCGCGCTTTGCGAATTGGTGAAAGGAGGACTTGCCGCGTAGGGGGCACTCGCAACTGTACTTGCAGTAGGCATTCTAGGATAGTTTGCAAAGAGTCTGTCTTACATACACACAGGTGTTCATTTTCTTGCGGCGCGGCTGACGTGTCCACCGAGAAGCGAAGCCTGGCTAGCTGTTGAGAAGGCTATGCGAGCGGGACCCGGTTACGCTGTCGCGGTTTACTTTTGAAGGCGAAGCTCTATAGAGTCCACCAATTTTTTGTTGAGGCAATGGCTGCCGTAAAATAGAAGAACGCTCCTGCTCTCCGCAAGTCTCGCAGTAATCAACAGAGTCGAAGGCAGAGAAAAACCGTCTGTAGTAAGAGACTATATGTGTGGTAAGAGACTATAACCACAGGAGGGTACGCCGAACCAGAGACGACGACGACGGTGTGCGCGAGTGAGACGCTCGCGAAGCTCGAGAGCGGCAGAACGTCGCCGGGCTGAAAGAACGCGGCCAGGCAGCCAGAGCGCCGGTCGTTGGGCCGAGAGAAATAGGGACCGAGCTGGTGCGACCAGGCCAGCCGGGACGAGGTTGGTGTGTCCCGGGAACGAGCAAGCGTGCGGGCCAGGAGCCGAGATCGTGGCCTCGATGCCACGTACAGGCGGTTCCGGCACAACCTGAGCTGACCCCGTTCCGGAGGCGAGATCGTGGCCTCGGTGCCACGCCCAAACTGACCTTTTCCCGAGCCGAGATCGTGGCCGTGGTGCGACGGCCGAGTCGGCCGTCGTCAGCATGGACCTGTACGTTCCGCGACGAGCAGGTCGTCGTATGTTCGTGCACCACCGCACCACGCACCTGTCCGCTTCGTGCTGTCATCATCGCTACCTGACTGCGGTATGTGAGTGACGTTCGACGGGCCTATACGGCAGGACGCGCCGATTCTCTCGCGTGTGATTAGAACTCTAAAAAATAGGACTTAGGGATATCTGTATTGTTCAGTGGGACAAAGCGTGTGTAATTGTGTGTGTGGAATTGTGTGTGTGTCAAGTCGCTAAATGTGTTTCTTGTTCGTGCCTTGGTTTTCCTGCATCTGAGGGCCCAAGAACCACCACATTTGGCGAGCCTGCCAGGATGGCACATTAATATTACAGCCATTACTCAGATGCGGGGCTGAGCCATGGACAGGGAAAGATTTTTCGCACTTGGCCGCGAACTAGGGCTCGAGAAGGATGCGCTTAGAGAATGGGTGGACAAAGAATGCGCACTAGCTCGCGATGAACGCGCACGTGAACGAGAGGAAGCTAAAGAAAGCGCTGAGCGGCAACGCCTACTGCAGGAACAAGAGCTCAAGATTTTGGAGCTGAAGCTTGAACTACAGGAAAGCGCGGGACGACAGTCAGCCGAGGCTAATGAACCAGGGGGAGCTACCTCGAGGGTCACCACGAGCACTACACGTGCACCGGAAGTATATAGCCCTCATAAACTGATACCGCCCTTTGACGAAACACGGGACGATCTCGACGCCTACCTACAGCGGTTTGAGCGGGTCGCGACTTGTCAAGGGTGGCCACGTGAGATATGGGCTTTGTCATTGAGCTTATGCATGACTGGAGAGGCTCTGACTGTGATAGGCCGGCTAGATCCAACAGCTGCGTTAAACTATGACCAGCTAAAAGCGGCGCTACTGCAGCGGTTTCGGTACACTGCAGAGGGCTATCGGGAAAAATTTCGCAAAGCGAAACCCGAAGACAATGAGTCCGGCCTGCAGTATGCTTCTCGGCTTGCTGGTTATTTTGACCATTGGTTGGAGCTATCAAAATCTGACAAGACCTTTAATGGCCTTAGAGACCTGATTATCGCCGAGCAATTCATGGAGAGTTGTCTTCCGGCTCTGAGAGTGTTTCTAAAGGAGAGGAACTGCCGAACGTTGCAGGACATAGCGCAGACTTTGGACAACTTTATGGATGCTCAGTCACTGGTGAATCTGGGCAAGGAACGCGCATGTAGAGAAACGGGTCCGACCACATCTCCAACGATGTAGCTCGCGAGGAAGAGGCCTCGGGCGGGCGACCGTTGTTTTCTGTGCGATAAAAAAGGGCACCGAGCGGCTGAATGCTGGTCGCGCACGAAAGCATGCTCCCCAGTGCATGGTCACAATAGTGACAAGTATTCCGCCGGCAGAGGGGACAGATGTGAAGCATCGTGCATGGTATCAGGTGAAAGAAACGAGGAAAAAGCAGCAGGGAATGCGGAATACGTCATTCTGAGAGATCGTGAAAAGGTTCCTGTTGTCAACACTGCAGTAAGCCGAAGTGTTGTACTTGAGAACATTGAGAACGTGCCTATTGTGAAAGGGTTTATGAATCAACGCCCAGTTACCGTACTGCGCGATACTGGCTGCGATACGGTCGTAGTGCGACAGGCATTAGTGCCAAAGGAAAGGTTGACCGGTACGTATCGGCCGGTACTGTTCCTTGACCGCACAGTGCGCTACCTACCAGAAGCTGTGGTCTTCCTGGACACGCCACTATTTAAGGGAGAAGTTCGTGCTCACTGCCTGCGAGACTCACTTTATGATGTTGTCCTTGGAAACATCACAGGAGCCGTGCCATTGGACACCACGAGAGTGATGGAAACCCGGACCATCAATCCCAATAGCAGCGCAGACATCGAGGAAAAGACGCCTAAAACCCCTACAAATCGTCGTAATAGGCGACAAGGCCAGGTCACCGTAAGTCGCGTCGCGAACCGACTAGGTGCCCCTAGGCACGAACCCAGTGACAGCAGTCTATCTACAGCTAACAGCGATAACCAGGCGGCATGCGCGAAGAGATGGCAAGCAATGGCACCTCCATCTGGATCGTCCCAGCCATCGACCTCGCCGTGGCCGAATTCGCGACCGGATTGGACACTTTACTGCGGTGCACCTACCCCCCAAGATGAGACATGGTTGTCTCTGGACACGACGCCCAGGGTACCACAACGTCGTCGACCCAGGCAACACTCCTACTTCGAGGAACGCAATACCGGCCGCCTCAATCAATCTCCTCCGGGGTGTCTTACGCTTCGCAACGATGGCACGGACAGCCTCAGTGCACAGATGGATCAGTCGCCATCATCGCCTCAGCCGCCGCTACAACCACCACGTTCCCAGAGTCACTTTCAACGTCACAAGACTAAGACGTACAAGCGACGTGGTGACGGCGACTATCTGGAGTGAGGTGTCGTCGCTATGCAAAGAGGCAACTAGATATCTACGCTGTGAATCGTGCATTGTGTGTGTGTGGTGTGCGTCGGCGCGTGTTTATTCACCAGAGCCGGCAGTCTGTGCGTGCCTCGTTGTGACGTGTACGCGGTACGCAGGTGTATAAAACCGTATATGCCACCGCCGGCCGTCTCAAACGTGCGATTAGCGCGTTTTATCTTCCGTGTCAGAGTGCGCCGGGCAAGCGATCAACAATGTTTGTGTAGTAATAGAAGGCTTGCAATCTTGACATTCTTATTCTTTGCATATGCCCGGTGATTTCTTTTGCTGTGTTCCGTTGTGTCGCGTTCGTACTAACGTTATCCGCGGCACAACGTACTGAAAGTGGGGGGAAGTGTAGTAAGAGACTGTATGTGTGGTAAGAGACTATAACCCACAAGAGGGTACGCCGAACCAGAGACGACGACGACGGTGTGCGCGAGTGAGACGCTCGCGAAGCTCGAGAGCGGCAGAACGTCGCCGGGCTGAAAGAACGCGGCCAGGCGGCCAGAGCGCCGGTCGTTTGGCCGAGAGAAATAGGGACCGAGCTGGTGCGACCAGGCCAGCCGGGACGAGGTTGGTGTGTCCCGGGAACGAGCAAGCGTGCGGGCCAGGAGCCGCGATCGTGGCCTCGGTGCCACGACAGGCGGTTCCGGCACAACCTGAGCTGACCCCGTTCCGGAGGCGAGATCGTGGCCTCGGTGCCACGCCCAAACTGACCTTTTCCCGAGCCGAGATCGTGGCCGTGGTGCCACGTCCGAGTCGGCCGTCGTCAGCGTGGGCCTGTACGTTCCACGACGAGCAGGTCGTCGTATGTTCGTGCACCTCCGCACCACGCACCTGTCCGCTTCGTGCTGGCATCATCGCTGCCTGACTGCGGTATGCGAGTGACGTTCGACGGGCCTATACGGCAGGACGCGCCGATTCTCTCGCGTGTGATTAGAACTCTAAAAAATAGGACTTAGGGATATCTGTATTGTTCAGTGGGACAAAGCGTGTGTAATTGTGTGTGTCAAGTCGATAAATGTGTTTCTTGTTCGTGCCTTGGTTTTCCTGCATCTGAGGGCCCAAGAACCACCCCACCGTCACACGTCGCCGCTAGGTACCGCATCCCAAGCGGAGTATGATATAAACAAAATAAGGCAGCTTCGCGCTGGTGGTACCAATCCTCGTGTAAGAGCTGAGCAGCGCGGCAGTCCTTGTTTCGGTTTATTTTCCCCTTTCTTTCTCTTTCTCTTTGTTTCTTGTATCTCTTTTTGGCATCAGTCACTATTTCTTTCTTTTTCACTGTCTTGCTCTCTCTCTTTCTCTCTCTCTTTTGTTTCTTCCTCTCTCGCTCTCCATGTTTTTTTCTTTATTTTAATTTTGATGTCCTTATTTCCTTTATATCTGTCTATTTTTTCTCTTCACCAATAATACAAATTTATCAAGGTTTGTACAGTGTGGTGCGGAGCCAACTTATACCCCTGTCACACGGACAGCCTTAACAGAGGTTAAGCTAACTACGGTTACGGTTAACCGCGGTTAGTGGTAGCTACACGGCAGACGTAACCGCAGTTAGTCTCCTAACCGTAGTTATCGCAAACCGAGCTAGGCAAGCACGGTTTACCCTCACAAACCGAGAAGCTGACAAGATGGCGCAGCTGTGAGTGCACCAGCCGTGAACCCGCGCACGTTATTCTGCAGCTTCGCGGAGGATTTCCACGTAACGCGTCTCCAGTTGGCGAACAATATCCAAGCAAAACTCGTTGAAAACGAGCTTTGCTTGGCAAAACGAGGCTCGCCGTGGAAAGGCCAACAACAAAGATTATTCCGTCCACCGGGGGTCTGCAAGAGGGTACAGTATTATCGCTACAGGTTTCTTGAGGGAAAGTGCTTTTTGCATTGCTCGTGTCTAGCCGCCTCACAGAGCTGAAAACACTGAATATGTAGTCCAAGGTGGAACGATTCAACACACTGTCGTGGGGGTTAGCGGAGGTGTATCGTACCACGAAACTTGCCGAGGGTGTGCCCAATCTTCTAGCTGATCACATGAGCAGCACGTGATTTTGTCGGCTTGCTCAACTGAGCTAACTGAGCACGTGCACCAATGGCAAACACGCGTTCGCGTTAACTGTGGTTAATCGTGTAACCACGGTTAAGCATAATCGCAGTTAAAGCTGCCCGTTGGACGGAGGTATTATACACTTCAAATTGTTGACGAATCCGCTGATGGCGATCGCAAACCAATGAGGACGAAGTTGCAGCGTTTGCAGCATCGCATTGATGTAATAGGACGCCATCTCCCAGATGTAGTCTTCAAGAAGGGACCCTGAAAATGGTCGTAAATGAATGAAATACTATGTCCTATTTCTAGAAACCTATTTTTTCCTGCATCAGTTTGTAATATATGACCACCTGGAATAGAACTTTAATGAAGACGAACAGATAGTGAAGCCAAGGAATGTACATGGCGCGTTCATTGTTCGGTTTTAACTGTGTTGTAGTAATTGTGATGTAAACGTGAAGAAAGTAAGGCGGGCAAATGAACGAATGAATAAACTTTATTTAACATTAGTCTGGCAGTTTTCTACGGAAATAAGTTTTTCAACTGTCTTTCTGCTCATTTTACTTTTTTTTACATTGATATGACAATTACTACAATACAGTTACAGTAGTACAATTAAAATCCCTTATACCTGCCGTGGCTCCATTATCTGTTGCTTTTCATTAAGGTTGTGTCAAACAAGGAAACGAGCCCTTAAAATTTCCTACTCGAGCCATAATAATGAGCACTAACAGACAATAATGCCAAGGAAAGTATAGGGGATGGTATTAGTAGTAAATGTAAGGTAAATGTGAAGAAACAAAAGTGGACGAAAAGATAACTTGCCGCGGGCAGGGACCGAACCTGCGACCTTCGAATAACGCGTCCGATGCTCTACCAACTGAGCTACCGCGGCGACCATCCCCCAGTCCACTTTATAGGGTATATGTGTACATTTAAACGTGGGAGCGTCAGTCAGCGCCGCCAGTAGCCATGACGGCGAGTATGGAACGCTCTTTTTTTGTGCCTGTTGGCGTCACGTGGCACGTGAACGTATTACGGGCTGGCAGCTGCCCAATAATCCCTCGCATACTACCTGAAAGCATCAAGTCTGCCAGAACGAGACCCTCGCTATGAATGAAGGAAAGAAGGGTAATTTTAAGGGCTCGTTTTTTCTTTGTTAGACACAATAATAATGAGCACTAACAGACAATAATGCCAAGGATAGTATACGGGATGTTATTAGTAGTAAATGTAAGGTAAATGTGAAGAAAGAAAAGTGGACGAAAAGATAGCTTGCCGAGGGCAGGGACCGAACCTGCGACCTCCGAATAACGCGTCCGATGCTCTGCGAATTAAGCTATACCGCGGCGGTCATCCCCCCGTCTACTTTATATGTACATTGTCGTCCACCCTTGGTAGGAACGCGGCGCCGCGTGGCTGCGCTCCGCGGGGCGCCAGCGCTAGTGGTGCGGCCGCGCATCGAAGCTAATCGGCACAGGCGCACAAGAGCTTGGAGGCGGGGCTTCGTTTCGATTAAAAAGCGCGGGAGCGCGCCGTGCGTGTTTTGCCGTGAAGCAAACTTAAAGTGCCTGAGAAAGCACGACGTGTTGCAGGAAACGCGCTTCGCTCAGCGCAATGTGTTGTGTAGTTACGGTATTTGAGAATTTAGCGGTCCCTCTTTTTCAATACCATAATACCATTTTAATGTATACACAGACGCACGGATGGACAGATGGACGGATGGGCGCACCAAGGGGGTTTAAAAAAATTGCTGGAGTGGCGATTATTGCGCAAGAGTGAAGCCGTGCCCACCAAAAGATGGCGGCTGCGTCCGCCATCTTAGTAGGGGCACGATAAATCATCGGCGTTTGGCGAAAGAAAGCGAGCGTTTTCCACGCACGCCAGACGAGTTTAATATGGCAACTTTTACGGGTCAGATACTGCTCCAAGCGTGTCTTTGTGTTACTAGTTTTCAACAGTAAGCCTCAAAGTCATGGCAAATTTTATTGGAGATCAATCGCCAATACTCCACTCGACGGGTTACTTTTGTCGGCAACAACTATCTTTTATTTTATAATTAACGTAGTACTTATACTAACAGATCAAAGCCATTTGATCTCTTAGTAGGTACCACCAGAAAAGGGCATGTTTCCGAGCTCTTTGGTGGGCAAAAGCTGGCTTCACTTGTGCTGGCAAGGCATTTCGAGAGCTTCCACTCCAGAAGTTTTTAGGGGCGAAGCTCCTTAAGGCGGCACCCGTTCGTCCCTCGTAGTCGTAGTCGTAGTGCGTAACCAGTCTTACGCTTTGACCTCCAAGGTGGTGCCGGTGGGAGATTTTTCCTGTGCGTTGTTGAACAATAAAAAATTCGCAGCGTTAGCTAAAAGCCAACTTCTTCTGTCTCTCATTCCCATTAGCAGCCATTCTTTACCTCCAAGGTAGTGCCTGGTGAGATTTCTCCTGTGCGTGATTAAACAATAAAAATTTTGTTCAAAACGCCGTTGATTGATGAAATAAACCAACGAAAGACGCCAGATGTTTTGTAAAAGCAAAACGAAAGAACGCCAAATGTTTCTAAAGCGAAACGAAAAGACGCCAGCTGCTTAACGAAAGACGCCAGATGTTTTCTAAAGCAATGGTTTTCTAAACAATGAAAATTCACAGCGTACATGTAAAATTAAAGTGAGCTGCAAGTCGTCATAACTCATCGAACCTTTAGTATAAACGCGCCCGATCTCACGTCGGTGATGATGTACTGGGCAGAATTCACGGAAGATTCACGGTTTACCGATGAACCTCCGCAGCTTCGCCCACTCATCATCATTCACTCCGTGGATATGCTGTGATTTTTTTTAACCTCCTTGGGGCGCACTGACGGATGGTCGGATAGATGACGGACAAATGCGCGGACGGTCGGACGGACAGACAGACGGATATAGTACGGTCTATTTTTAAACCATCCCTTACGGACAAAACAGCGTTTCCAGTGTCTCCCAGTGCCTTTCAGCGCACTGGGTGGCACTGGAAACGCTGTACAGTGTGTCCCAGTGTACTACAGCGCGCTGGGAGGCACTGGGACAGACTGTACAGCGTGGCCAGTGCCGCCCAGTGCGCTGAAAGACGCTGGGAATACTGTACCCAGTGGCCGAGTGTCTTACAGCGCACTGGGAGGCACTGGGCACGCTGTACAGTGTCTGCCCGCGCACTGGGAGCACAGGCAGCACATAGGAAAAAAACTGGACGCGCTTCCTTGGCATTATCGTCTGTTAGTGCTCATTATTATTCAGTATAACAAAGAAAAAACGAGCCCCTAAAATTAACACATATTTCCTTCTGCTCGAGCCCTGTCAGTTGACCCCACGCAACCCTGCGTTTACGCTGCTGCCTATATTATATATCATAGAGAACGTATTAGCGAAAAACGTGTACACATGTGTCCTACTTGTGTTGTGCGGTGATATATTGTCTATTTACGCAGTGCCGATGGGAATGCGTGGTAGCCATCAGAGGCGACACGGATTTGTTGCATATATATTTTTTGTGAAACACCACAATCCCGTCTCCTAAGGCAAATGTAGTGAATCTGGCACCCTGTCCTGTCTTCTATCGTTTTTCTTTCTCGTTATCAGTTGCGCCACTAATATTTCGTCATGCAAAAAGCACTTCACCAAGACCAGGACGACGTCGTCTGCTATTACCTGCTCCCCATCTCCCACAAGCCTGAGTAGACGCTGCCCCTTCGCAACACTGCAGCTACGAAAGGAGTCTTCAGTCGCGCGGATCTTTTTAGAACACCTCGCGAGCCACGAAACCAGCGGAAACACGTGCAGAGCGCGTGCAACGTGCGTGAAAAGCAACTGGAACTCAAGGCGGCGTGAATGGAGAAAGGAGAGGTAACTAGTCCCGTTACGAGTTTTCCCTCCGCATTTATCGGCAGCTCCTGGCACCGCAGTGACCCTCCTCGGCGCGGGTCTCCCCTGGCGGTTCAACTATCCGGTGTTGTTCCGGAGCAGATATTGTCCTAGCGAGAGGTATAATTGTCAGCTTCAAAACAGAATACATAATGACATTGATGGCTGCGGAGCTTGCAGCTCTTGGCGCGGCTGTGTGGGTTATCAATCGCCATCGAAATCATCAGCTGATAATGTCACCATACAACGTCCTAACATCAATCAATTGTTTAAGTATACAAACGACTGAGAAGAAAAAAAAGCAGCACTAATTCTGTGGTCAATATAGCACTAATATAGTTCTTGTATAGGTCTCAGTGTAGTTGTAAATCCCACGCCAAATCCGGCTTTAGTGTCGTTCTTGGGTGTCTTGGTGTAGTTTTCAATTGTGCGCTTCAGCAGCTCCACTTCCGCGAACCCTGAGGAAGTGCGTAGCAGGGGTAACCAAGCGATTCTCTTCAATCGCGCTCTTACAGGGGCGGTGGCGCCCTCTCTTGCGCGGCGTAGGTGTCGGCTCGATTACTCAGAAGCGTTTTTCGCGATACAGGTAAACTATTGCGATTAATTATTCGTTATTTCTAGTTTATATTATTTTGTACGCATGGTTTGTACATTTTGCGCTACTTTTAAGCATTGTGAACCTTCTTGTAGACCTGTACCACTGCGTGACCATGCGACACGAGACAGTGGATGGACGACAAACCGCGGCCCCATAAGTTCCCCGCACCTAAAAGAAGATGGTTTTCGCCTTAGGGCAGTCTTATGCAAAGGAATAAAGAATGGTGTGACTTTTTTATGAACGTACACTCTCGCTCAGTTCAACCGACAGAATTGGCAAGGATGCACGATGCAGTGGTGTTTACAAAGGGACAGCGTTATGCCGCCATGCGTTTAGAACAAATGTTACGCGACACAGAGTACTCCGCAAAATACTTAGCGAAAGCTGTACGCATGTGCACGTGCACGTACGCATTTTTAAAGACATGCGTTACACACCTAACAAGCGAACAAAAAAATCACAGCATGTCCACGGAGTGAATGATGATGAGTGGGCGAAGCTGCGGAGGTTCGTCGGTAAACCGTGAATCTTCCGTGAATTCTGCCCAGTACATCATCACCGACGTGAGATCGGGCGCGTTTATACTAAAGGTTCGATGAGTTATGACGACTTGCAGCTCACTTTAATTTTACATGTACGCTGTGAATTTTCGTTGTTTAGAAAACCATTGCTTTAGAAAACATCTGGCGTCTTTCGTTAAGCAGCTTGCGTCTTTTCGTTTTGCTTTAGAAACATCTGGCGTTCCTCCGTTTTGCTTTTACAAAACATCTGGCGTCTTTCGTTGGTTTATTTCATCAATCAACGGCGTTTTGAACAAAATTTTTATTGTTTAATCACGCACAGGAGAAATCTCACCAGGCACTACCTTGGAGGTAAAGAATGGCTGCTAATGGGAATGAGAGACAGAAGAAGTCGGCTTTTAGCTACCGCTGCGAATTTTTTATTGTTCAACAACGCGCAGGAAAAATCTCCCACCGGCACCACCTTGGAGGTCAAAGCGTAAGACTGGTTACGCACTACGACTACGACTACGAGGGACGAACGGGTGCCGCCTTAAGGAGCTTCGCCCCTAAAAGTGGGTACTAGAGCTGAACACCACCAGAGCAAGGTCACGTGCTATAAACAAAGACGCAACAATAGTTCTGGTGTGCATGGCAAGAATCCGAAAAATACTTCTTCAATATCTCATCAATCAGAATCGCAGAAATGGGGCATTGATTCTCTCCAATTTCTGGAAAAGCCCTTTAGCTCAATTAGCTTCCGTAGAGATTCAAAGCGAGCTCGGCGATTTAATAAATGGCTGAATCTTTGCAACTCATTTCACGAATCACGCCATTCGTAAAACAAGCAAAAATGAAAAAAAAATAAGGCGGATGCAAGGAACTTTCTAACTGCAATTAAAACTCAGTCTAGCAAAATTCGATTTTATAAAGTTCACGAAGAAAAACCCAGGCTTTCGCCGTAAGATACACGGGGACCTTGTTTGAGAGTTGTTAATGTGTACATACGGCTGCTTCTTTCCGCGCCTGTCAGTCCATCTCAGAGCGCTCCAAGGCGCTCTCAAGTCCGACCTTAGAGCCTTTGAGACATTCCCTGACGAGACTGAGATGTGGTCACGTGACTCCTTCAGACTTCGTGTTGCCATGACGTCAGCCACGGCTGCATGCGCTGAGCCAGCGCGCCATGTTAATTGGCAACGGAAGACGTGGTAACGTGCATCCTCTGCCGACCTCTGATTTCTCTGGCACGGCGTTGCTCTGTTCCTTTTGCTCTCACTTTGTCTCGAAAGACACTAGTCAATGTCATCAAGTTGGTTATATTTTCTTTGCCATGAAATGGTGTTTCGGCTAAATAGAGTTCAACATCATAATCATCATCATCAGCCTGACTACGCCCACTGCAGGGCAAAAGCCTCTCCCACGATTCTTCAATGAACCCGGTCCCGTGCTTGCTGCTGCCGCGTTATCTTCGCGAACTTCTTTATCTTATCTTCTTCTCAGTTGGAGTTATTGCCATTTTATTCTTTCCTGTGAAATCGATCACCATGGCATGACAATTTGCCATCCTCCTAAAATGCCTTGTAAGACCCTCAGCTGCTTCCTTTGGTCAATTATCACATGGAGTTTTGCACCTACAACGTGGTGTTTTCTCATCTTCACACACGCTTCAAGCGTCCGCGCTAAACAATTATCTTCCGCATTATATACAGCTGCCTGCCGTGGTCGTGGCATGAAATTGACAATATCTTCCTTCACAAAAGAACATCACACCTTAGCAAGGTCATGTGCTGAAGGCTAGTCCTTCAAAGAAATCTTTGGTGAAGACTGCACCGTATAAATCAACGTAGTAGGAACCACTGCCTTGACATATATTATGCCTGTACTGAAAAACACTTGCAAATAAAGTATTCGTGCTCTGCAGGCAGCACAAGCTCAGGTACTCAGAATGTGCCTTGGTTTCCCAAAATGTGCGCCAACAGAAGCTACCATTGTCATCGCCCAGAACCAACCGATGCTAACGTACAATCGGCGTCAAATGAAACCCCAATAGCGGCAAGCCTTCGCATAGTATAGTGCGCGCCGTCCTGTCATCACCATTCACAGGCGTGTGCATCCGGTTTGACCGCACTGCGCTTATGCATGCCTGTCCATGCTGATAACTGGACGGTGCGCACTATGGGCGATGCGCAAAGCGCCAACGACGCCATCTGCCGCCACGGCTCAGAAGCGCTGATGGGTCCGGGCGAGCAGTGTTCCCGCGAGCGTCTACGCGAGTGCACGGATGGATGTGTTTTCATCGTGATTTAACACACATATCTTATACCAAACAGGCACAAACTGTATGGTCCCATAGTCCAAAGGCTAGTGCAGGGTCCCATCGGAAGTATACATAACTGAAACTGTAATACTTCTAATTAAAATAAACAGAAGTAAACAATACACATTTTATATTTTCATACAAGAAATAATGTTTTTCTGCTAACAATAGTCACTTGAATTCGATTGAAGAAAGAGAAAAGGGAAGTACCTAACTTGTAATAAACAGAGAAATATAGGACTCTGTCGGGCCTCAGCGATGTCGAAAAATAACTGCTGCGTTGTCGGCTACTCAAACACACAGAAAAGGTCGCCAGGAACGCACTTCTACAGGTTTCCGGTGCTGGTCAAGAGCGAGAGCGACGGCGGCGGAGGATTGCGGCTGTACGACGTACAAGGTAAGCGATCGCGCTTTGTTTACGGCAGTGCTAGAACGATTACCGTGATTTTATTTCTCCATTTATGTCGTTACGTCTTCAGCGAACGCTACTACGTTTACGCTTGGTCGCCTCGCCTGCATTGTAGGCGCTACAATGCACATGAGGTTGTCATTACTGATAAGACGCGATGCCTAGGCTCTCTTGAAAAAGGAGTGGCGCGAAGCGCAATGCCAGAGAATGTGGGGCGGTTGACGGATCCTTTACAAAAGCGCCGAGGAATCACACGTGTGGTGCACGAAATCGGCTGCATTCTACCTAATGATGGGACTGGAATGCCATCACCGGTGCCTACGTACGGCTCACAAAGGAGGAGGCTGGAGAGGATCCCATGGCACGTTGGTAACGTGATAACGCGGACGCTGCATGGTGGCACAAGCGGCGCTTATGCAGCCCGACCGCGCTCGCCCGCTCCATAAAAAAGGAAAAAAAGAAAGAACATACGCAAGAAACAGCTCAATTCGCCTAAGAAAGGTCGAAATAAGAGAACGCCTGCTTTCACCTATAGGCAACAAAATATATTTTTTCAGCGAAATTACAGGGGGTCGACGGACATACACCGACGTTCTTATCTGAACACACCCAGAAAATACGTAGTCAAGCTGGTATGACAAGCTAGGTGACCACCAGCTCCGCAGTGACTCAGTCCCGCGCCATTAGCGCAATCTGCCGAGATATTTTTTTTCACAAGTTTATCGTGCTGGTTTCAAAGTTTTGACCAACGCTGACCCTTCGCGTGGCCGCACCCGTGGAATCCATACGCCGGTGCGACAGCGCTCCCTCAAAATCTACTATATAAACGCATGGCACGTAAACGAAGCTACTGTGTCGAGAAAAAAACGTTAGTTCATGCGTCAACGCATGCAGGCATCAGTGATCGGGACGTTATAAAGAAAGCGGCGTACTTACGATGAGTTCCACATCGTAGGGAAGCTTGTTGGCGTTTCTCTGTGACAAACACTTGGCGCGTATGGTGACATTGTCGTCCGACACTGCTGTGACGTCGGACGCATATCCACTACTATAAAGTGCGGCTTCTTTGCGCACACTATTGCCGCAAAGTAATTATCTGGGACGCGCACAAGCGCCATATCGCACAAGCGCACTTCCGTCATGCTTGCAGCGAAATGAGGCGTCTGCTACGCGACCCACCAGCGGTTCCAACGGCCGCCGCTACGCGACTTTCAGTGGCGCCCCTAAAGGCTCTGCGCATCGCGTATACCATTGCGAAGGCTTGCCGGTGTTCGGAGTTTTATTTGAAGCCGATAGTACATTGCAGTGGAAGTCCGCAGAGCTCACATTAGACATATTTCGCGAGCTGATTGTCATAACGTTGCAGTACTGCCTTCACAAGAGACACTAGAATCATATTGTGCGACGATTTCCAACTATTCCCCGAACCTTTTGTGAGGCTTCACCCACGCATCCAGGCCATTGATTCCTCCTTGGTGTTGCATTCATTCCCCAGTGTGCCTAACTATAACGGAGTCGGAAAAAAATCTAGGCTGTCATCGGTTGTTCTGAAAATGCCGTCTCTCCTATTGCACGGGAGGTATTCCGACCATTCATGGTTCGACATTCATGAATTCAGAACTATCCGGTGTTCGTCCATGCCAGAGGTGTACGCGTAAGCTTCAAGGCTAACCACCCAATGACATCGACGGCTGCTGAGCTTGCAACTGCCCGCGCTCTGCTGTGTATTGTAAATCTCGAATGAAGTCACCATTTCATAGCGTCAACATGTGACGTCATAACATCAATCAGTCGACTATGTATACAATCCACTAGAAGAGCAAATGGAAGAAGGCTTTCGCCTTGAGGTCGTCCTACGCAACGGCACAAGGAATGGTGTGACTTTTCATGAACGATCACTCTTGCTCAATGAAACCGCGATGAGTGGCGCGGAAGCGCGAAGCAGTGGCGTTTCCTAAGTCAGAGCGTAAGTCTTTAGAACTAATGGTAGACGATCCACACAACTCCGCACTCTAGGTAAACCTGTGTGTCACCACCGCCTGTTTTGCTCTCGCCGCTCTGCGCTCCCGCTGAAGTCCCACGAGTGATTACGACACCGCCGTCACCGCGTAATACTTGCAGAGCGCCGCCGTGTGTCTTTACTGTTAATGCGAAAGCGGAATCTGAAGATAAAATACATTACTTCACCAGATGCTTGGCGCCACTAGTACAAAGCAGCCTTATTTTTTTCTTTGCTTTTCTTCAGTGTCCGCTCTAAGGCAGACGAGTTAAAACGTGTAGCCGCCCTAATCACGATCCTAGTTTTATTTTGATGGCACTGTACGCCACACCCCAGCACGAGGCACATCAACCTACACTCTGCAGCGCTGGTACCTACCCGATGGTGCTATTGGGGCAGCGGTGCTTATTGTCCCTGAAAATGCTCCCACGGTAATGCCACTGTAGTTGCTTTCGTTATTTCATTGTTTGCGTACAAGACGGCACAGATCCTACCCGAGCAAGTTTGTTGCTTGTCAGCCCGCTTGCAGAACCACTGCTATCATTCTCCTCGTCTTCGCACGTCGCATCCTGTCCTAGCTTGACGTGACCCTCTACCTGGTCTACATCACCCTGGCAAAGGCGGCTTAATGTCCGTGGACCGCCCTCGGAGACTTTTCACACGAGCATGCCTACGTTAGCGGTAAATACAATTCCGCGGTAGCTTATCGGTGTCCCTACGTTACGATTTTAGATTTTAAATGCGAAGCATTTCTTAGCGAACTTCTGCGACTTTGAGCGTATCTATCTATCTATCTATCTATCTATCTATCTATCTATCTATCTATCTATCTATCTATCTATCTATCTATCTATCTATCTATCTATCTATCTATCTATCTATCTATCTATCTATCTATCTATCTATCTATCTATCTATCTATCTATCTATCTATCTATCTAGCCGCCTACGACTTTGTGCCCTCCTGGTCGTTTCGTTCATAGGATGTACACCAAAATTGGTATGGCGTAACATGACTGTATGACGAAAAGAAATGACAGGTCATAACATGAAACATGATTTATATGCCACAGTCTTGGTGCTCTTGTGGCCGTTTCGTTATTTGATGTACGCAAAAATTGGTATGGCTTCACAAGAGTGTAGGCGAACATAAATAACAGGAGTTAATATGAAAATCATGATACGCATGTCATGTACAGCATGACTTACGTGCCACGCCATGGTGCGCTGGCGGCCGTTTTGCTAGTTTGATATACACCAACATTCGTATTGCGCGACGTGACTGTGTGACCAAAATAATAACTGGAGTTAATATGAAATTCATGATACGCATGTCATGTACAGCATGACTTACCTGCCATGCTCATGGTGCGCTGGCGGCCGTTTCGCTAGCTTGATGTACACCAAAATTCGTATTGCGCGGCGTGACTGCGTGAGGAACATAAATAACGGGAGTTAATATGAAAATCATGACACGCATGTCATGTACAGCAAGACTTACGTGCCGCGCTCATGGTGCGCTGGCGGCCGTTTCGCTAGCTTGATCTACACCAAAATTCGTATTGCGCGGCGCGACTGTGTGAAGAACATAAATATCATGAGTGAATATGAAAAGCATGGCACACGTCATGTACACCATGACTTACGTGCCACGCTCATGGTGCGCTGGCGGCCGTTTCGCTAACTTGATATACACTAAATTCGGTATGGCGTGACGTGACTGTGTGAAGAACATAAATTACAAATGGTAACATGAAAATCATGACATGCATGTCATGTAGGCTACGATTTAGACGTCACGCTCATTGTGCGCTCGCGAAAGTTTTGGTAACTGGAAATATACCAAAATTGGTATGGCGTGACAGGAGTGCGTGACGAACATAAATAGCAGATCACGCATCGTAAATATATAAATACGCACACACACACACACACATATATATATATGTATATATATATATATATATATATATATATATATATATATATATATATATATATTGTGTCTGTGTGTGTGTGTGTCAGAATATACGTTTAATTAGCATTGCATGTACCATATCGACATGCATGCATTCATGACAAACTTGCGATATATAGTGAATTGGATGTTACGACAGGAATGACTTCGTTTGCCTCAATGTCAAACAAGACGATGTATGCAGCTCTTTGCTGGCTGCTTCGCATTATATCGATTCCCATATTGCGTGGGATCTGCCATTTTTTTAAGCGCCAAAAAATCCTTTTTCTGTATTTACGAAATTCCTGATTGAACGAAATTATTCGTGGGTTGTCATCACATCGTTAAATCGAGTTTGAACTGTACGCGAAGGCGAAAGCCTTTTTGCTCTTCTGTTGATCGCCTGTTGGTGATGTATACAGGGCGCGCGAGGGCACTGCGAGGGGGGTGCCGCCGTTTCTAAAACGCAGTCTACGGGCGCCACCGCTGTTTGTTCCTCCTCCCCAGCGCCACTGTTGTCTTTTCTCTCAAATCTCGGACTAGGCACCACCGCCCGTTCTGAGAACGCTTCCACAGAATGCGCCCTCCCATTTTTGGGTACACCACGACGCGACGTTGAAACATGTGCACCTAGGCTTTCGTTTTAAAATACACGCAGATCTCCTTTGGTAGTTCTCTAATGATACATTCGGCTGGTCGTCTTCAAGCGCTCCAGAGTGCTCTCGCGGCGTGCGTCACGTTCGGCTATTCGAAATGAAACGCCCTCAGTACGTTCCGTTGGTTCTTTCGGCGCAGCTCGGTTCATCTCACAGAGCTGTGAGGCGCCCTCACTTGACGTCGGAGCGCGACAATTGTTCTCTGGCGGGACCGCGATTTGATCACGTGATTTTGCAGCTATCCTTGCATGACGTCAGCCACAGCTCCATGTGCGGTACTCCCAGTGCCCGTATTCTCAAACGATCGCAACAGGCGATAGTATCACATTTGGAGACGTAGAATCTGGTGCGTTCAATAACTGAAGAAACACTTGCCTGTGACGTCACTGTTGCACTGGCCGTTGGTGTTACGAATGTCTCACAACACAGGAGTGAGCGTACTGCACGAGCGCAGAGCTACCCGAGTGCGGTCTTTTCGAGCGTATGCTGTCTTCTACGCAGTGGCCAGGCTTGGCAGTGGCTACGTGAAATATAGTACGTGTTCAAAGTGCTTTCAACGTTTTTTGTGCCATTCTTTAATGCAGAGTGTAATATTTAAGAATGCAACTTTGCATGGAATTCCTTGAGTGTTTAACACGGCGTACTCAGATAATTCAGCTGTAGTGTGCCGCCGTTGTGACATTGTCTCAACATCTCAACACGTTCTCGGCGCGCCATAAACCACGCTACCAAAGCACGGTTCATGTTGCTGGAACGTTCAAACCACGAAAAAACACGTGCTGGCAAAAAGCGAGTACTGAAAACACCCCTAGGTAATGGTCGCTGAAAGCTTCAGCGTAAAAAATACTGCGCACATCCACCGAGTATAGAATACCAGAAACTACCGTCCATGTCACTGAAATGTTACACTTCACCACCAACCATGGGGTTTAGCCGTGTTCGTTTATTCCAGGCAGGTCATGAGTGCCGTAGAACACTGTCACATCAACGGAAATACTATATGGCGCCCTCACGTTTCCTGTTTTGCTCAACAGCCAATCAGCGCGCACCAAAGGCGATACTTTTGCGATTGTCGCTTTTTGCGACCGTTAGGAATACGGCCCCTGCTCATACAGCCCCAATCATGAACAAAATAGTCATTGGATGACGTCACCACATGACGACATCGTGACGTGACAGATTGGCAAAATATGTGGCGTCATTATGACATTATCACGGCGTCAATAAATGGTCACAACACGACGTCATCACATAGCATTGTCGCTTCGTCGAGAGTGGGATGGGAGGCGCTACGCAATCACGAGAAGTGCAGAATACATCCACTGCCTCCGATCCCGGAGGCTCTCCAATTTGCTTGCGGCCGACCAGGGGGGGGGGGGGTCTGTACCGCGATTGAAAAGGAAATGACTGTTTTCGCCTTAGGGTCGTCTTCTGCAAAAGCACAATTGTGCTTTTGCAGAAGACGACCGCACGGTTCCAGAATCACACGGTTCCTTAAGGAACCGTGTGATTGTTTCATCAAGGAGCACTCCCGCTGAATCACAACGAGGGCAACGGCACGAACGCGCGAGTCGTTGGTACTCTCTATGGGAGACCAGCGCTGGATAGGTGGCGCGCCGAAAAAGAGCGCCTGGCGGGGAGTCGCGACATAACTCAGCCGCTCGCATGGCCTCCGCGCCGCCGGCTAATCTCGGAGGCCATGCCGCTCGCGCTCAGACGACCGGCCGCACTGTACCGCGGTGAGCGCACGCGCGTGCGCCGTTCCCCGGCATCATTTTGGCGCGAACAGCTCGAGCAGCCATTGCGCCAGTAATACTACTCTATTGTTTAAAAAAACTTTCTCTGAAGGCTACTTTCTCAGGAAAGCACTGGAAAACGGAGAGAAGCCCTGCCAAGCAGACTACGTCTGTGCATACGGCCTCGAAGAGACAATGGTGTGCCCTGGTGGCGACTCCGTCGTCACCATTTTCTGGTTGCGTCCTGGGATTTGTGTCAAGATAGTGCAGGCTCACAAGCTGCGTCGATACCAGCTGCCCTCTACTGCAGTGAAAAAAAAAGTAAGAGGCAAGGGGTAGCTGCGTCGACGTTTTTCTGCCGTGGTATGTATGCCGAGGCCGCGGTACGTATGCACGCGGACGTTGATCAAGCAAACCACCGTGCTAGCATAGCATGTATGGTGTCGCGCTGATATGCTCGAGGGCGCGGGATAGATCCCCGGCCACGGTGGCCTCATTTCGATGGGGTTGAAATACAAAGGACACCCGCGCACGGAGATTTATGTGCACATTAAAGCATCCCATGCGGTCAAAATTAATTCTGGTTTCCACTCTACGGCCTGCCTCACAGTCATATCGTGTTTGGCACGCAACACGCCAGCAATTGTTGATGTTGATCAAACACGTTTATTCTAAGCAGACACAGGCATGCAAAAAAACTAACACACTACGTTAGGCGAATTAAACGGCGAGCAAAAATCCAAGACATTTGACCCTTTTCTAGCGAGGCATAAATTGCGATGTCACTTCGCCGCGGCAGCCAATGCACAAAGAAGCTTTACCGCATCAGCTGACTCCACAAAGCTAAGCTTCGAGTAGTCCGCTGCTTTGTTCTTGACAAGAACTCTGTCTGTAGCAGAAGTGAAGTTCAACGGAGGCATCCATCGTGTGCGTAACAGTTCAGCGGCTTCGACAAACGTGCCCTGTACGCATCTCGTAGACAGACAGCTTTCCTCGTGCGTAACTGTTTGCAAATAATGTAGACTACCTGCCTATCGTATCCTATTCACTGCACGCGGTGGCACCAGAAGGAGCTTGGTGGTGAGATGAACATACGCCTCATGCTGCATAATATGTATGTGTTATTTACGGCAAAACACCGATTAAGTTCTGCTCGTTGGCCCGGGTTTCCACTGGTGGCCCTCACTATCGAATAAATCTAGCAGACACGCACAATTCGGTTTAGAAACCAGCCCGATTCCACTAGACAGGAGAGCAAGAGCAGAACATACTGTGCTCGCCTGACTGCCGGGATGCAACGCCGCATCCGTTCCTATTCATATGTTCTAGAAGGAAAAACGTAGAAGGATACGTCCTCCCTCATTTCTACGTATTGTAGCTCTTGAATGCGCAACAGTACCGACAGCATTCTTTAGTTTTGTTTCGGCGATACGCGCCCGCATCGCCTCAACCGGTCACCACTCTCGTCCGCGGGAGCGGCTGGAGTATGATCACTTTCACCACCAGGGCTGCACTGCCCACACCGCGGAAACTCCAGCGCTGGTTCCCTACACACAGCGGTTAGCTGCGTTGCTGAACTTGGGTGATATGAAAAGCACATTCTATCGACTAGAATCTGCTCGATGTCTATTGGCGTTATCCACAGGTGCTGTAGCAGAAGTACTTACCGGCATTGTCTTTTGTTATTTTCCATAGCCACAAGAACCGCACTGGGAAAAGCTGCAAATGTCTTTCAAATACTTCTTGAAGGTCTAATCAACCGAAATCGCAGATCTAGGATTTTCATTCTATCCATATTACACAGAAGTCTTTTAGCTCAATTTATATCGTTAGAGGTTTTAAAAGAGCTCTGCAATTTATCACATGCTTGCAGCTTTGGAAAGTATTGCTCCAATCACCTCTGCCTTAAAATAGGAAACAAGTGAAAAATGTAGTCTAAAGACGATAGAAGAGGCGCTGTGTGAGATATGAACGCCATCTGGCAATACGTCGGGAAACATGAGTGCTGTGTTGCGAGCTGGTAGTCCCGGCGCAGCGGCAGGTGAAGACCGGTGGTGACCAACGCGACCGACGGGGACGCCGGCCAGCCCGAACACGCGGTTTGGCCCGATGCGCCGAAGGAGAAGACACGTCCGCACTCAACGAGTACTCTCCAAAAACTCTCTTATTTACGCGTCGCCTGGGTAAAACAGGAATGCCAGAGCGGCGCCCCCTGTCATTCGTACAATGCAATACTGAACCGAAACCGAAACACAACATGAGCTTGTGCAGAGGGCACGGAGGAAGAAAAGTTTCAGCACAGTCGCATTTTCAGCGCAGCTTAAGAAACTAGGGTCATTAAAATTGCGTATCTATGTATTTTCTATTAAAGGAACACACAACCTAATACTTACCTATTGATTTTGGGCCTCAGATATGCGTAATATTTACTTTTTGATCGACAACGTTCACAAGTAGGAACAGCCGTACCAGTTCAAGATGGGTGGGCGGTAAGCAAGTGGTTCAACTTTGGCCGGGTGGCTGAATCGAGTGACGTGCCGACAAACAGAAAGACAGACCAAAATTTCTGCATTTAAGTTCCCCAAGAAAGACTATCGTCTTTAAAAAACATGGTTGATCCCTCCGTCATAGGAATCGGAATAACACGAAAGTAGAGGGTGCGCTTACAGAAGTAACTGAATGTTTACAGCACATTGGTATAGGAGAGTTGGCACAATGTATATTGATGTCTGGCAGCTATGGCACCGTTTAACGTGTATGCACCCACTTTGATGATTGGTGGTATATCTCCATCTCGAGGGCGAACGTTATATTAAATGATTAAACAAACCCTTGTGGTAGCTGTAGTAGTCAACGGTGAAAGTGTAATGAAAGACCGAGGTGTGATAGCCAGAAGAGCTTCGCATATTGGACGCAGAACTTGGTCGCCATACCGCGGCATGTTAAAATGTGATTGAACACCACGGCCGGACTAGAGGGAAACGCAAAGCGCTTTGCGCCGCCCCGCGGCCGCGACTTTTCTCGGGGCGAGCGCGCGCGCGGGGATCGCGGTGTTACAGCCAGGTGTGGCAGGCGAGCGTCGCAGAGTACTTTTGGTTTGGATTAGCGTGATGCTATGAGCTAGGCTCACGATTTTATCACGCTTCTCCCAATGTCGCCACATCGCGGTGGTTTAGGCATTGACAAAATTGAACTTCTATTGAAAACGCGTTGAATGGGACGGATGTGTAACGCCTTGCAGGTGCTAATCGCGGAGGCCATAGTAATGAAGAATTACTTTACCTTACCGCCCCGAGAGGGCAACACCACCCCGCCGACCGGGAGAGTGGTAGATATAAAAGGCGCATTTGTAAAGCCTCTAGAGTCTGTGACCGTGGTGCAGTGGATCGCGTGCCCGGCATCTGTTGTTGCGGATCGAGCGGTCGTGGGTTCGATGCTAGGTGACGGAACCTTTTTTTTTCTTTGCCATCTGATCGTGTACCTTTTTCGACGTCATTTCCGTGACGGAAAAATTCGGCAGATCCCACGTACCGTGGGAGTCGATGTTATGCGAAGCATGCGGCGGGTAGGTGACTGTGGCGTAACTTTTCTCACTGAGCGACACGTTACAAAATGACGCTAAAGATTTGTATATATTTTATACGCACACATATATATGTTGAAGAGCGGCATATGTGTTATATAACCAGTTGTTTACGGTTGGGTAACGCTGCCAATGGCAACGTGGGTATTACCTACACCAGAAGCGGTAAGCTCATATCTAGTGCTTATACGTGTCGCGGTCGTGATCGTGGTGACGAGGGGTCCGTGTGGTGTGTGGTATAGTAGAGCTGTTGGAAGTCGTGGAGGCCTCGGTCATTTCGTCGACAAATTGTCTGTCGACAGAGCCGGCGACATGTCGGAACCTGAAGCCACCCTTCGCGTTGGTGAGGCAAAGGCCGTCGTGGCTGGTAGGCCTGGATAGTGCTACGTAGACCAACATCAGTGGATGGTTTTTGTCATATTCGTAGACCACCTGGGCGTATGTGGCCTACGTAGCCTAGTCTACAAAGCGGCTGTCGATCAATCTGGCATCATTCTCTGTTAGCATGAGGCCATCGCCCAGCCTCGTAAGAAATGAAGAGGACACTGTGTCGTTCTGGTGGACGAAGTGCACCAGAACGACACAGTCACTTCGAAGTGACTGTGTCACTTCGACACAGTCACTTCGATCACTTCGAAGTGCGAAGTGATCTGGATATCATATGAAACTGTCGTTAATGTATTCCTCCGGGGTCGAGCAATGCTTCAATATAGCTTGCTGAATCATAGGAATACAAACGTAATGCTTATTAAACTGCTATAAAAGCGGAGCCAACTGTGGAACTACAGGCGTTAATCTGATATGACGCCTGTATCGTAGGAGTACACATCGTAGGAGTATCATGTAGTGTTTATTGCTTTCTTGTAAAATTAGATAGCCAGCACCAAAACCACAACGGACGTTGCACCGATATTACGCCAGCGTAGGCTGTTTTTCCAAACTAGTTTATAGACCTGGCGTGGCTCAGTGGTAGAATGCCTGATTGCAACGCAGAATGCTTGGGTTCGATTCCTGCTGGGATCCTAATTTTCATTATTTCCATTCGTTGAGTCAACGCTGCCGATGTTGGTTTTCCTTAACGCTCTAGCATTTAAGTTACCAATGTCTGTTCTCGCCGTTCCTGGGTAGATATAAACTGTCAATCACCTGTGGCACATACCCGTACACCGCGGCCCGTGGTAAACGGGTATGTGCCACACGTGTCTACTGGAAAGGGTTTGACGATGTACGCGACAGGAGTTTAAAGTTATTCAGGTCATGACCCGGCAATCATATTCGTCAAATCCTCTTACCCTCCGATGCAAATTTTGGTCTACACAAAGTTAAAGAGGCGATCATGGGAGCACCCAGACGTAGGCGGCTAGATAGATAGATAGATACGTAGATAGAAACGCTCAAAGTGCCAGAGGTTCGCTAAAAAATGCTTCGCATTTAATACGTCATTGAAGTCTTGGTGGACCCCGGCATAAAACACTTTCGTGTTAAAATTATGGCGGATGCTAAGAAGGAGCAGGGTGTGTCCAGATAAGATCGAAGACGAGGTCCCGGTCACCATTCCCGATTGTGATGAAATTTACTGTAGGCCTAGGCATTACACCCAGAACAATGGTTTCGCAGTTAGTTTTGCGAAAAAAAATTTTGTTCGCCTGAAAAAAATATACAAATTTTGGCCGCAAAAAAAGCTTTTCCGTCAATTTCGCGATTTCTGAATTTTGAGCGCACCTAGGGAAAAAACGGTGCACTCCTTTGTCCCAATATTTATTCCTCCTAAAGAACAAGCGAAATACAATCTTATTAGTCCATTATTTCTCTTGCGTGTCGAAGCACCTTTGAAGAAAAAAATCACAAACTTGGCAAATTGCACAAAATACCTGTATTTCAGGAATTTATTGCTGCAAGCAAGTTAAAGTGATGATAAAAAAAATCGGTACATATTAACTTTGATACTTTCGCTCTCGTGTAAAATAATTTCCGTGCTTTTATCGCGCTCCGTTTTAGTTGATAATTGGGCTGAAACGTAAGTGATTTACCGAAAACGCCGAATATTGAAAATGATTTTCTGAAAAAGGTCATTTTTAATTTTTAATTGTGACGAAGGAGTGCACCGTTTTTTTCCCTAGGTGCGCTCAAAATTCAGAAATCGCGAAATTGGCGGAAAAGCGTTTTTGCGGCCAAAATTTGTATATTTTTTTCAGGCGAACAAAATCTTTTTTCTCGAAACTAACTGCGAAACCATTGTTCGGGGTGTAATGCCTAGGCCTACAGTAAATTTCATCACAATCGGGAATGGTGACCGGGACCTCGTGTTCGATCTTATCCGGACACACCCAGCAGAGTAACTTTCATTGAGGGAAAGCGTAAGGGTTCAGAAGCTACATCGGCGGTGCCCCATCTCCAAGGCTCCAATGGCTTATGCCGCCAGCCGGACGTGGCCCAGAAGTACTACACTCCGTTTCGTACATCAGGCGCAACGCTGTGGAGGCAATCAAGATTTCTTGCACTAGATGCGTTCGCACTAATAGTTCTGTGATTTCGCGAACCGTAACGTCATTGGTTGGTTGTTTTTTTAGGATGAGCAATCAATCAAGACACTTTGTGCCTTAGAAGCAAGCAAACCTAGTTTTACAGTTGTCAGTACGTTGTTCTGCGTTGCTCAGCGTCTTTTTCTTTTCATTTCTTGGTGTTTGATCTCCAGCCCTTCGCAGTGCCCTACGCGCACCGCCGAGCCATCCGCATGCGTCACGGAATGCCTCGTGGCTCTCGAGTGGCCGAGAACCTCGCGGAGGCTAGTGCGTGGCCTACGTTGCTCACGGCAGACCTGCACATATTGTGCCACTTGCAGCGTCTCCGCCGAGCGCCTGTTGCAGGTCCCCTCCTCTCGCGGTTACGTGCTGTGCCAAACCCACGTGTCGGCCAACTTATCGACGTGCAGGACGGTGTTGTGGCTGACGATCCCGCACGCCTTTCGCGCTGGCCACCCCCTCACCGTCGAGTGCCCCTCCGAGTGAACTAGCACCTGCCGGGCATTCGATCCAAACGCCACACCCCCCCCTCAGTGCCATTGCTCAGGAGGCCGCGGCGAGGATGTATGAAGACCTGGCCGGGAGGACGCAACTGTTCACCGATGGGTCCGTCCTGCAGGATTGCTCAACCGCGGTTGCCTGCATAGCCCCTCAGCTCAGCTCGGAACGACAGTGCCACTTGCGATACTGTGCGTCCTCAACAACAGCTGAGCTAGTAGGGCTCCAGCTGGCTGCAGACCTCCTGCGCAATTCGCCGGCCGTCAGTAGCGCAGCCATCTTCTGCGACTCCAAACCTGCCCCTGCGCCAGCTTGCGAGGGAGGAACGAGGCCCCCTTCTTGCTCAGCGCGCCGCTCTCAGCCTGCTGACCCTCTAGAAACGCGGCTGTGATGTGGTCCTTCAGTGGCTCCTTTCACACGTCGGCATCGCGGGCAACGAGGCTGCAGACGAGCTCGCAAAACGAGCTCAGTCCGCCGAGACTTCGCTGACGGATTACTCCATCTCGTTCGACTCGGCACGCAACAACCTATGCCGGGAGCTGGTGCGCGAGCATCCCGACGCACGGGTCGCCGCCGGACACACCCCTCCTCCCATCCCAGCCACTGGTTTAACTGGCCAGTGGCCAGTGAAACCAGTGGCTGGGATGGGAGGATTCAGAGCCTGAATGTCCAACGAGACGGAATCTCCAACGAGACAGAATGTCCAACGAGACGGAATGTCCAACAAGACTGAATGTCCAACGAGACTGAATGTCCAATCGAGACGGAATGTCCAACGAGACGGAATGTCCAACCGAGACGGAATGTCCAACGAGACTGAATATCCAATGGGACGGAATGTCCCATTTAGATGACATAAACGCGCCCTAGTTTAAAATTTCTCAGACATCTCATTCATTGAGTTAAGATAGAGTACATTATTTTCCTGTTGCTCAGTGAAGGTCCTCTGCGCCCTTCGGGCTCGGAAACCTAATCGTGGCTTCGCCCTCGCTTCGCGAGTGCGGCCATTTCGCTAACGCTCAATGGCCGGTTGGCAGGGCCTCCGTCACGCGCTACTGGCCGCTGTCGCGGCCAAGCGCTGTTTATACCGCGCGCCTGCCCCGTCGGGGCAGGCGCCCGTCCGTGCCAGCGTCCGTGGTGTGCCCGTGTCACTGGGGCGTCCAGACGTAACTGCAACGGCTCCTATTGTTACGTCTAGACGTAACGCTAGACACTGCCAAATGGAAAAGCAAAATTTGTGACCGGGACGGAATGTACAACGAGACGGAATGTCCAACCGAGACTGAATGTCCAACGAGACTGACTGTCCAACGAGACGGAATGTCCAACCGAGACGGAATGTCCAACCGAGACGGAATGTCCAACGAGACTGTTTGTCCAACCGAGACTGAATTTCGAACCGAGACGTCGTGTCCAACGAGACGGAATGTCCAACGAGACTGAATGTCCACTATTGGACATTCAGTCTCGTTGTACATTCAGGCCGCAAGCGCCCTGAGGACCGGTTCTGTGTGGCCCGCGGAACGCAAGCATCGTCTTCGCGGTTCCGCTGCACCGAACTGCGCCGATTGCGGCGCGATCGAAACCCTGTGCCACCTATTGTTTGACTCCCCTTCTCTCACCAATGCGTGCAAGCGGCTCGTCATAAAGTACCGCCTCGTCAGACTTCCATGTGCGACCTTTCAGGACTTGCTCCATCCTACCGGCCGCGTGCACTGTCGCCGATCAGCCCTTGCGACCCTACTCGTTTTTCTCGAAGATGCTGGCCTAGTCGAACGAATTTTCTAGCCGCTCACAACGGTGACTTGGACGCCCGTTCTTCTGCCCCCCCCCCCCTCTCCTCCTCTTCACTTTTTTTCCACTCATACCTTTCTTTTTCTTCTTTTACCATACTCCTTTCACTCTCACTGTCCCTTCATTCCCCAATCCCCCGTGAGTGCATCGGATGAGGTGTTCTCACTTGAGAGACAGTTACGTGCACTCCACACCCAATTTTCATTTTCATTTCCTTCTTCCTTTTAAGAATTGTTATGTTGGGGGCTCAGAGCCCGGCAGCACAGGAACCACACGAGACAGCGGCTGGCAGGAGACTGTTTTATTGCTCTCTTTTAGAAGCGTACGAAGGAGGTTACAGCGAGGCTAGAAGAGTAACACGATATGCAGGAGCTGGGGACGAGAGTCCGAGGAAGGCGCCGTGCGCGCGAGCGCGTCGGGCAGCACCAGCAAACGAGGCACAACACCTGGAGTGGCCGTGTGCCGGTCGATGTGCGCGTACACGACATTCCTTATCCCTTAGACGGGGTCACCGTATCGGTCAGGTGGACGCCGATCACGTTGGGGCCTCGGCGCAGTTTTGGTGCTGCGCAGACCCGCTGGGTTGGTCCTCGCGAGTTTGCGTCGCACAAGTGTCCAGCCTGGCCTCAGCTTCCCTATGTTCGGAGGCGGGCGTTGTGGGCAGATCATGCGGCGGCGGCGCTTCAGCTGGGAGCGAGATCATGTACGGAGCCGGCACTGTGTCTTGTTGATGACTTGTTACTGGTCCGTTCGTTTGATCGTTCCGCTGCGAATCTTCTGTCGGGTAGGCCTCTGCACCTGGCTTTATGTGCTCAAGGTGCCGACGAACCGTTCCGCTTCTTGACTTGAATAGCCAAAATCGATATCCGAGTCTCTTTAACACGGTTCCGCCAACCCAAGCAGGACTTCCTGCAAAGTTGCGGAAAAAGACCGATTGCCCGATGGCTACCTTTCTTGGCGATTTAGTAACGCTGTGGTCAGTGGTCGCCCTCTCAGCTGGTCGCGGCTGAATGCGTGTCAGTGCCGTTGAGAGCTCGCCGCCGAACATGAGTGCAGCTGGCGTTTTGCCCGTCGTTACTGAAACGGTGGTGTGCTGTTTCAGCTGAAAACGAGCCAGCCTGCACGCAAATGTACCCGACTGATCCTTTGCAAGTGCCTGTTTCGTTTCATACACCATTCTTTCGGCTTGCCCATTCTTGGCCGGATGATAGGGTGCGCTTGTGATGTGCGTCACCCAATTCTTCAGAAATTCTTCCATTTCCGCAGAAACAAAGGACGGGCCGTTATCCGTGACCACCCTTTCGGGAATGCCGAAAGTTGCGAACAGGTTTCGAAGTTCCTCGATCAGTGTCCGAGACTGTATGTTCCGCATGGTGCGTACTTCGAGCCACTTGCTCGAAGAAGGTCAGGCGCTGGATCCAAGATGACCAGTTCTTGCCGCCAAAAGGCTCGATGGCGGTCTGCATTCCTCCAGTAGACATGGGCGTAACCTAGAGAGCTGCGCACTTATAAATTCCACTTCTCGTCGCCATTGTTATGTTGGGGGTTCAGAGCCCCGCAGCACAGGAACCACACGAGACAGCGGCTGGCAGGAGACTGTTTTATTGCTCTCTTTTAGAAGCGTACGAAGGAGGTTACAGCGAGGGTAGAAGAGTATAACACGATATGCAGGAGCTGGGGACCAGAGTCCGAGGAAGGCGCCGTGCGCGCGAGCGCGTCGGGCAGCACCAGCAAACGAGGCACAACACCTGGAGTGGCCGTGTGCCGGTCGATGTGCGAGTACACGACAAGAATCACCCCCCCCCCCCTATCCCCAATCGCGCTGCGCTGGCAGCAGTGCGCGTACTCTAGCTCGCGGTGCTCATCGTAGCGTGCTTGCGCGTTAACCTCGCGCTGCGCTTGCTCTAGCGTTATACTGAACTGCGGGTCGTGATCTCGTGGGCCCGGTGGACATGGTGTAGACCACGTTTGTCAAGAGACTGGCCAAGAAAGCCACTCTTTTGGCGACGGTAATGCCCAGATGGTCGAGGAAATGAAAGGTTGAAAACAAATTAGTGCGCCATGCTTTTGGAATGGTGAAGAGAAATGGCAGAACATTTATGACGAGAACTTCTGCGACTTCGTTATGAAAATAAACGCCCCCCTCCTCCCCCCAAAAAGATAGAAGCCGAATTTGTCGCCCTGCTTCAAAACGTATGTGAATATCAAAGAGGTGTTCATAAATGAAACAACCAACATGGACTAATTCATGCCAACCCGAGTTTGGCATCAAAACCATTCGAAAACGGGCGTGTGCCCCCGAAGGCGGACTTTAAGCTGGGCTTCTTGGTAAAATATTTTTGGGGTGAATTGCGCAAGGGCAGAGGATGAAAGACTACGACGAGAACAATGTAAAGAAGGGAACGAAGACGACAGGACAAGAGCTCCGTTCTTTTGTTGTCCTTGTTCTCGTAGCGCTGTTTTATTCTCTGCTCTAATTACGAACCGACTAGCCCTCATCAAGCTGTTACCTATGCGCAAAGGGGAAACGTTCGCCTTTGCTATCTTCACTGTTCTGTTCTTGCACGTAAGTTCTTCCCAAGTTTGATGTGGGCTGTTTTCCTGGCCCTGCGGTCAGAGCAACAGAAAAGCCGCATTGCTAAATTATGTGGAAACGAAAATGCGCGCACGCACACACACACTGCATCGGCTAGCAGCACTTGAGCGCATGGTAACATTTTTTGCTGCTTTGCCTCAGAAACGCCGGCGAGATTCTTTTAACCAATTACAATGGCTTTGTACACAGTAGTCAATGTCTAGAAGGAACGGAATACCGCAATATCATTTGCACCAATATGGCCACTTTAAGCGTTTGAAATAAAAGAAAAAGTTGAGCAGCAGGAGCACCCGCTTTTCCTAGGTACAAAAATGTTTGTCATCATATAGTGGATGAACGACATACATAAAACGATCAGAAGTGGTCTTTTATTGGTGAGGAGTGCGTACAAAAAATGATAGAAGGACTTTCAAAGGCTTATCAGAATAAGCTAATCGAGTAGGTAATGATGAAAAATACAATCGTCATTAGTGCATGTATGTGATGAATGTACTATACAGAACCCGTTCTGTCACGCAGCTGCCTCACGGACTCGCAGGCCGCAAGTAGGAATATCGGAGAGCACCAGTGCAGATACGCAATCGCCATCATTCTGTTAAATATTTCGCGGTATGCGCAGTACCACAACCGGTTTTCAAATGAGGGGGTGTTGCTGTGTGCCCTTCCCTGAAAATACTGAGTTGTCGTGACGTCGACGAAGACAGCAGTCGGCGTTTTCAAGAAGAAACTGTTTATTTGGCCGAACTTGTGGCCGGGCAACGGAAAGTTATTTACAGCAATACACACGGTATGCACTGATAGCGGCGTACAGAGCGTCGACCGTCGATCAACTGACAAGCGGTGAAGCGCGTCGGCATTAAACATGTGCCGTCGAATATTCCAGCGCTATCGCTGGCTGTCGTGCAAATTCTAGAATAAGCTGGAGTGTGCGCGTCTTGCGCGCAATCTTAACAAAACGATCTACAATGATCGCGAAGCTTCTCGAACAATGAGGCGTGGTTCGCGCTGAGCGTTGCTGACAGTCTCTGTGGCCGAAAACCGAACACAGCAAAAGTGATACGCACGTGGCAATGCCCCCCCCCCCCCCCCTCTGAAAAAGCATCGTCCCGATGCTTAAAACAGAACACGGTGAGGGTGGGTGGCCAATACATGCAACAATAAATAACAAGAATAAAGCAACAAAGTACAATAAACAATAAGCACAAGGAAAAAAACCACAGCATATCCACGGAGTGAATGATGATGAGTGGGCGAAGCTGCGGAGGTTCATCGGTAAACCGTGAATCTTCCGTGAATTCTGCCCAGTACATCATCACCGACGTGAGATCGGGCGCGTTTATACTAAAGGTTCGATGAGGTATGACGACTTGCAGCTCACTTTAATTTTACATGTACGCTGTGAATTTTCATTGTTTACAAAACCATTGCTTTAGAAAACATCTGGCGTCTTTCGTTAAGCAGCTGGCGTCTTTTCGTTTTGCTTTAGAAACATCTGGCGTTCTTTCGTTTTGCTTTTGGAAAACATCTGGCGTCTTTCGTTGGTTTATTTCATCAATCAACGGCGTTTTGAACAAACTTTTTGTTGTTTATTCACGCACAGGAGAAATCTCACCAGGCACTACCTTGGAGGTAAACAATGGCTGCTAATGGAGAATCAGAGACGGAAGAAGTCGGCTTTTAGCTAACACTTACAGTTCTACTTCTACTAACGTTTCCTACTGGAAGATGCCAATGGCTGCTAATGGGGAATGAGACACAGAAGAATTCGGCTTTTAGTTAACGCGCACGCTGCGAATTTTTTATTGTTCAACAACGCACAGGAAAAATCTCCCACCGGCACCACCTTGGAGATCAAGATCTGGTACTAGCGTTACGACTGGTTACGCACTACGACCAGGGGCCGGACACTTCGACTAGTTTCGGTATTCAAAATTAAGCGTCCGCCATTGTTTTGGTAGGAAGCAAAAATTCAGCAACTTTTGTATGTGTGGCCTTTTCTTTCCAACCTACGCATCTATAATGCAAAGCTACGCAATTATGAGTAGAAATAAAATGTGTTCTTGGCTATTTTCTTTTTTTTAACAACCTATATATTTATCCAGATGCTGCATTTGCTACGCCGACGGGCGGCGCTTTCGCTCTTATCTCTTCTGCTGACATTCCGTTCGTCTGCTTCTGCCGTTTTCACTGTGCACGTGTAAAATTTTTGAGAATGCCTTGAAAGTAAAATTTTCGGTGTTTGTGAGTGTGAACGCGCTCAAAATGTCGAAGAAAGTAGTTAAAGGACACAAGGCGTGCTGCGCTGCTTTGTGGTGCAACAACTCTGGAAGAAACAGCGCAGCGAAATTTTTCCGCTACCCAGCGGACGACAGGTAAGCACATGCACTTTTTGTTCGGTACGAAGAATCAAGCGCTATCCTTATCAAAACAGCTACAGGGCGAACCGAATAATTTCTGTTGTTGCTTTTGACTGAACCTCCTTTTTTTAGCACTGCGCATTTGTCAGTAATGTTGTAAGCATGTAAAGCTACTTGTGGACAGTTTCTCGTGAGCCGATTGATGCTAGCTGACGCGCAGAAGGGAAATTTCGCTTCAATATCGGTTTTGTTAGCGGTAACTCGTAATATTCTTTTCTTCGAGAAGAAATCTTGCAAAGTATGTTTGCCGAATGTGCTTCTTCGACGAACTGGTTCGGCTTTAGAGCATTCCGACGAACTGCTTGTAGTGATATTACCACATTTCAATGATTAAGAAAGAACCCCCAAATTTATTTACGTAGCAGTGACTGCTTGCATTCCGTGTTACAAGAAGTTCGCGTTACCTGCGCTAAGGCTGAGCAGCGCTTCGCTTTTGAACCTGTGAAACATTGTTTCGCCCTTTTTCGCATTCTCTATATTTGTGTCGCTTTGTTGTTTATTGATATCCATGTTGTCATTTGCTTCATTTTCTAGGTGTAACGTATGGCGGAATTATATCAAAAGGGCAGACCTCGAGGGATTTACACGGGAGCAAATGTACAACGGCTACCGCCTCTGCTCGGACCACTTCGCCGAAAGTGCCTTCGCAAATCCTGCCAAAGCACGGCTCCTGTGGACGGCTGTTCCCACTGATGCAGTGGAAGTGGGATCCCCGATCGACGAAGGTAATAAAAATATTTATTAGCGGTGGCGAATACGTGTGCTTTTGTAGTTCGTTTTCGCGCACCTTATCGCCTGATGCATAATTAACGTTCCATATTTACGCATGAGTTCAAGGTGTGTCCTTTACATTGTAATTCATGCTACCCCCTTAATGTACAATCCCTATCTTCAAGGACCCTCCCTGGCAGAAGCCACGGCTGCTGCGGCTCAAGAACACCCTCGCCAAAAGAGCATCGCCCAGATTGCAGGTATGTACAGGCCGGCTTGTTGATTTTGGGCATTAAGGAAGGGGCGTGTATAACGGTTGTTTGTGTGCTGTGGCCCCGAACCATAGATAGTTGTGTCAACAGATATAAATGCCCTGCGCTCGACGTTATTTCTGTTTATAGATTCCAGCCAGACACCGGTTCACCCCGAATCCCGAATGCCTGGACCATCTGGCCTTTCCACGTGTGAACGTGCGGATGAGTGTGCGCCGTGCCCGGAAACATCCGGCCAGGATAAACCAAGTAAGAACACACGTTTTGCTAACGCTTGCTTACGTGTTAATATTGTTTGGTCATTTCAATCTCTTAACTGAGCACAGTGGCTCCTTCTTTTTTAACGAGGAATATTAGGAAATTATTTGCGTGACAAAGTTCACTCTAAGAAAAGATCGAGTAAAGATGTCGTTGTTTTGTCCGACAATGATAATTGTCATCTATCTTGCGTTCCTTTCCTCGCATTATCCCGCGCGCATGGCACCTCCTGGTCACGAACGGTACGCGTGCTATCAGCGTGACGTAGCATTCTTGATAGGAAGTTGGGCAGCACCGAGTTTTCAAGAAAGGAAACTCGAGCATGCCGGATGACGATTATTATTGTGGGAAAAAAAGACGCCCTTTTTACCCGACTTTTTTTAGAGTGTTGTATGCAACGACATTACATGAAAAAAATGGAAATTAGACAAACACCCGATTGTGGCACACAGCCCAAAGGAATCTCATACGGATTTCTCAGAAAGAACGCTTCTTAGTTGCAGTTTCGTGCCACAATGATGTTGTTGTTTATTCTCTCTTTCTTCTTAACTATTTCGCCACCTTGTGGGATTCCGCATAACTGATTTTCAACGAAATTACATGTTCCACATGTCATAGCTCGAATATATGAAGAGAAGTCCGAGCAAACAACGAATGAAATATGATATCTGCCAACGCTTAACATCTCATGCTATCATTCATGTAAGATGCCATATCATGAAGCGCTGTTAATATCAACACTGGTTTTGATAACCACAACTATCTATCTAATTAAGCGCAAAATTCTTAGAGGTATCTGAACAGCTCACAAATTAGGAATTATGTATGTCAAATACTTTTATTATATATGCATCAATACTATGGAGGGATGATCTTTAGTCTTCATCTGTCGCCAACGAAATCTCCTTTACCAAAGTACCTGACACTTGCTTATAGAGAGGACGCTGTGCTCGCTTTGTGTACCTACCCAGGCAGCACGCCGCCATTGGACCGATCATGGCCTAACGTCGGCAAATGACGGCAGCAATATTGGCCCCACGTCGGCAAATCACGCTCGCGCTACTTTCACCCGCATCGGCCCGACGTTGGCTAGCCGCCGTTGGGCCGATGCGGGCTTGCCGGCTTCGGGCCGACGTGGGCTGGCCGCCGTTGGGCCGATGCGGGCTTGCCGGCTTAGGGCCGACTTGGGCTAGCCAGCGTCGGTCCGAGACGGGCCTGCCGTTATTCAGCCGATGATGGCAAGCCGTCATTGGGCCTATGTATGATAGCCGATGCTGGCGTAATGTCCGCCCCACCGACGTCGGGTAGCCGCCGGCGTGATCGTTTACAGCGTTATTATGTTTTAGCAGTGGTGGCTTACCGTGCGTTAAGTACGGTAGTACTGTACCGTCGTGGTCTGCACCTAGTTTATATGGGGACACCGGCGGTAGTTGCTCGATGCGTAAAATAACTTGATCAGGCAGGCTAATACACGTGTTATAAAGTAAAATGGCTGCGTGCCGACCACGGCAGCTCGGTATTACTGTGGTTACTGTACTGTAAATCAGCAGCGCTAAAATAGACTATTCGCGGCCCAACGGCATTCATCGACTACCATTGGTGCCATATTCGAAAAATGCTGCCTAATTAGAACGACTGCTCCACGGATGTCTTAGTGTGCTAATAAGACCCACAATTCTGTCGAACCATGCAACGCCGAGAACGAAAGTCAATATTGTCTCTAACACAACTAAATTGATGAAAGGCCTGCTGCGCCAACTACGCATGCGTCTGAGAAATTAAGAAGCAACAGATTTGCAAGGCGATAAACACAAATTTATTCAGAGGTATGAGCACACGCCAGCAGTTCCGGAATAATTATGCCATAAAGGAATATCTAAACATTTATAGATTCCGTAGCCAAAATCTAAAACAACCCCGCAGCCACCGTATTCCTCAAAAAAAGCAGGACAATCCTAATCGAGAATGGGGTCACGCGCAAAATCATAGGCGTGAGCAGGGTTCCCCTTCAGAGGGGGGGCGAGGGTTAATCGCGGCGCCCCCCTCCCTATTAAGTCAATGTGTTTGGCAGACCTTGCGCCCACCTCTTCTTAGGTGACTACGGGGGCCGGCCGTGCCCACTGCCCCACTGTGCGCACGCCTATGCGAAGAGTTACAATCTCATCAACGTTATGCGCAGTACATTCACTATAAATATTGAAAGAACTAGAACGCGCAAAAATAGGAATAAGGATTAACGAAGAATATCTTAGCTACTTGCGTTTTGCGGACGATATCGCGCTTTTCAGTAACGACGGTGCCGAATCACGAAAAAAAATTCTGGAGATGTAACTTTCGACGTAAACGAAAGCAGCATTAAAGTAGGATTAAAGACGGACCCGAATAAAAGAAAGATAATGTTAGGCGGCTAGCCGGAAAAGCGAGATTAAGAGTGGCAACTAGACTAGAAGATTGTGCAACGCGTGAGCTAATTATCAGCAGAGGAGAACCCCCCCCCCCCCCCCCCCCCCGACCTTTATCGAATTCACCAAGGAACGGTAGGCATTCGCAACACATTATCCTATAAGCGGAAATTGCAATTTTTCAGTGATAACTTAAGGGCCAAAAAGATGGATAAACTGCTGCACCCGACGCGAAAAACATTGCGAGCGCTACCACAACATCCCATGAACTCTACATCTTAACAAGATAGACACGCACGCATTCCTAATCTAAAGGAAAGATTGTAACAGAAAGGAATCGCGCATAAAAAGCACTCACCTGTGCCCGTTAAATCGCTAAAAACACGAGCGAATAAAAAATGCAAGCGCACCATATCAGAATACACAAAACACGATGGTCAATAGAAAATATGCGATAAGAAGGGAACAAAAATCTGATGACACGTAACAGTAGTGAACACGTGGCCTTATATGAGGTGGCCTTATATGAGCAGGGGGCCACTGGTTTCTCGCTGCGGTGACCTCTGCCGAAAACAATGTCGGAATCCTGCCGCGTATCCGTCTCGTGCACGATTTTGACTTTCCACCACACATGTCCAAGCAACGCACTTCTTGACGAATTCTGCTGGTCGCAGTGAAAAAAACTGGCCGCGTATCTGCGTGCTTCGCTGCAAATGTCGTGTAAAGACAATAGAAGAGGCGCTGTGTGAGATATGGACGCCATCTGGCAATACGTCGAGAAACATGAGTGCAGTGTTGCGTGCTGGTAGTCCCGGCGCAGCAGCAGGCGAAGACCAACGCGACCGGCGGGGACGCCATCCAGCCCGAAAACGCGGTTTGGCGCGAAGCGCTGAAGCAGAGAAACGTCCGCACTCAACGAGTACTCTCGACACACTTTTACTTACACGTCGCCTGGGTAAAACAGGAACACCAGAGCGGTGTCCACCACCGGCAGCCTGAAGGCCGCCCACAACGCTGCTTTTTCATTTTTTAAATATTTTTTTCACCTTCTTGGCCTTCTCAAAACTAAAGTTTTTCAACACCAACCCATGGCATTCGTACAGTGCAATACAGAACCGAAACCTAAACACAACAATGAGCTCGTGCGAAGGGCACGGAGGAAGGCAAATTTCAGCGCAGTCGCATTTTCAGCTTTGTTGAAACAGCGCTCAGTATACGACGACAAAGTAAAAGAAGGCACAGGACAGGCAGCGCCTGTCCTGTGCCTTCTTTTACTTCGTCGTCGTCTAGTGAGCGCTGTTTCAACAAAGATGAACGCATACCAACTCGCTCAAGCTTCCATTCTTATGCATTTTCAGCGCAGCTTAAGAAACTAGGGTCCTTAAAATTACGTATGTATGCATTTTCTATTAAAGGAACACGCCACCTAATACTTGCCTAGTGATGTTGCACCTCAGATATGCATGATATTTACTTTTTGATCGACAACGTTCACAAGTATGAACAGCCGTACCAGTTCAAGACGGCTGGCCCTTGGGCAAGTGGTTCAACTTTGGCCGAGTGGCTGAATCGAGGGACGTGCCGACAAACAGAAAGACAGACAGACAGAAAGACAGACCAAAATTTCTGCGTTTAAGTTCCTCAAGAAAGGCTATCGTCTTTAAAAAATCACAGCATATCCACGGAGTGAATGATGATGAGTGGGCGAAGCTGCGAAGGTTCATCGGTAAACCCTGAATCTTCTGTGAATTCTGCCCAGTACATCATCACCGACGTGAGATCGGGCGCGTTTATACTAAAGGTTCGATGAGTTATGACGACTTGCAGCTCACTTTAATTTTACATGTACGCTGTGAATTTTCATTGTTTAGAAAACCATTGCTTTAGAAAACATCTGGCGTCTTTCGTTAAGCAGCTGGCGTCTTTTCGTTTTGCTTTAGAAACATCTGGCGTTCTTCTGTTTTGCTTTTACAAAACATCTGGAGTATTTCGTTGGTTTATTTCATCAATCAACGGCGTTTTGAACAAAATTTTATTGTTTAATCACGCACAGGAGAAATCTCACCAGGCACTACCTTGGAGGTAAAGAATAGCTGCTAATTGGAATGAGAGACAGAAGAAGTCGGCTTTTAGCTACCGCTGCGAATTTTTTATTGTTCCACAACGCGCAGGAAAAATCTCCCACCGGCACCACCTTGGAGGTCAAAGCGTAAGACTGGTTACGCACTACGACTACGACTACGTGGGACGAACGGGTGCCGCCTTAAGGAGCTTCGCCCCTAAAACCTGCTCCCGCAGCTACGATTGTCCCTCCGCCGGGACGGCCACCCTACCCTGCCTGGTCAAGCGAGTTTCGCGAGAATGACGCTGAACGAGGGGAAGGTAGGGAGGGGGGGGGGGTAGAGGTTGAAGAAGACGAAAACAAAAGTCGAATTCTTCCTTCTTGAAAGCACGGCTCAGCCTGCCACAATGGTGTGCGATCCCCCAGCATGTCTAAGGGCATGCCGTTTGAGAAAGGCGTTCCTAGAATTTTCGATGCATCACTTTGTTGCCACATGTCGCTACATGAAAACGTACACCACGTTGGAGTCGCATTTTTCATCGTATTTCACGTGCCACAATAATAATTTTATGCGACTGTTTCTGAAAGCACGTGGGAAGCAATCGTTGAGCGAGATTTTTACTTGAAAAGATATGTATGTGTACAAAATGGACGGCAACGAAGTGCAAATACGAACTGACAAACGCGTGGCAAACACGTGTTTGTCAGTTCGTTAAAGTTGGTCAGCGGGCTAGTTGATTTGGAAACATTCAAGCGACAAAACGTGTCTTCACTTGGTCCGGTCTTTTTGCACCATACCTATTTTTCTCAAGTAATGAACCAACTAGCTCAGCAACACGCCTTGCTGAGCTTTTTATTATTTTCATAAAGTAAAATTATGTGACATCACTGAAGCAAATGCGCTTGTTACGCTTGACCCAAACACGCGCGTGAGTAAATATGTGTAAACACAGAGATCGGAAACTGTCCGTGTAGTATATGAGCGCTCGCGCGACACATTCAGCGGCTGAAAGGATATAGCGCTATAAATATGATGACAGGCTCGACTTATGCACAGAATTAGTATTCACATAAAACTTCCGCTAAAAGCATTCGTGCGGTAATGTTTGGGTGAATTTTGATGCTGGATACATTAGTCAAGTCGGCCGACCAGTGGCAAACACATTTACAAAACAAAAGTACTTCGAATTCGGCCCATGAAGTTAATGGTATGTGTTATAACGTTTCAACATGTTTTGATATTGTTGAACAGCTGGTCGACGAAGTGCCCATCTAATTTGAGTCAGTTATTCTTCTAAACACCACCTTTTTTGGTAGAAAAGCGACTGTGCCAGTGATAGTTGTTAGTCATTGTTATAGCAGAAACTAATAAGAGAATGCAAGCTATTCAGTCGGCGATACTTCGCGCCCCGAGTCGTACGTGCGGCATTAGCACGGTACAATATTTGAACTTTGTTATTTGTGCTAGTACAACAATTCATGTAGCGGCATTCTGCAGCTTAAGCTACAAATATTCAAGCGCCTAATGCTCTATTGCATTACGATTGTATCCTAGGCGGGCGAGCTGCCGAGCTTCTTCGGCGGGCTGAAGGTAGAGCGCAACGTCGAGGTTATTCTCGTCACTGACGGCCGGCAACACGGCGTGCAGCGTCGTTGAGGGGCCTCCGTGAACTACTTTGAACGGCGTGATATGTGCGCCGTTTCTTACACTGCCTTGTTAACTTCAGGTTATGTGCGGAAGATATTATGGCGTCCCATGCCATGTGTTCGACGTACAGTACATTGCCAGCATGTCGGCGAGGGTTTCATTTAGCCGCTCGGTGAGACCATTCGCCTACGGGTGATGTCCGTCGGTGACTTGTGTGGCTCTATATCAAGATGGTTTGCGTTAGCTCTGCCGTAAAAGCCGTACCTCTGTCGGTGACGAGGACTTTTGGAGCGCCGCGACGCAGGAGGACCTTCTCAACAGGGCATGTATAACTGTCTGAAGGGAGAGAAGAAAGTTCCAACATCGTCGATAAGCCATCGGCTTCGCCGATGTCAGCTAAAGCACAGCAGAATGACGGCATGCTCGGCCCGATGTTGCCAGTGAAAACCATCGCTTCGGCCGATGTCGGCGAAAGTACGGCAAAACGGCGGCTAACTCGGTCCAATGTTGCCGGTGAAAGCCATCGGCTAAGCCAATATCGGCGGAAGAACAGCAAAACGCCGGCACACGCGGCCCAATGTTGCCGGTGAAAGAAATCGGCTAAGCCGATATCGGCGGAAAGACGGCAGAACGCCAGAAAACTTGGCCCATTGTTGCCGGTGAAAGCCCAACATCGGCTGAATGGCGGCAAAATCGGCCCAATTTTGCCGGCGAAAGTCAGCGGCACCGCCGATATCGGCGCCAGTCTGGCAATGCTGGTCTGAGGTGGGGCCGCGCACAGCCGCCGTAAAACCAATATCGGCCCGCCGTTGTGTGCTGCCTGGGTATGCTGACCCAGAGACAAGTTATATTGTATGCATTTCTCTTTACAGCTTCCACACCATCTCACCGAGGCCCAAAGAGAAAGGTGTATTCACCGAAGACCGCAGCCGTCATCAAGCGACTAAAGATTGATGCGCAAAGGTATTGGAAGTCAGCTAGGACAAAAAGCCGCCGAAAAATTACTACACGGGAAGCACTAGAGAAGCTAAAGCTTCATATGAGCCCTGAGTTATACCAACTCTTGGGTAGCCAAGTGGCACTCCATTGTCGCAAGAGCAAGGGAAGGAGGTGGTCTCGAGAGGTGAAGGAATTCGCCTTGAATATGTATTTTCATGGGCAAAGTTCATACCGCCAACTCGTTAAAGTGTTGGATTTGCCATCACCGAGGTCCCTTCGAAGGTGGTTATCCTAAATTCCAATGACACCCCGAATTATTTCTAATGTATTGCACATTCCTAAAGATGCAGCAAAAAGTTGGCCAGTAGAATATCGGGCATGCATAATTACATTTGACGAAATGTCAGTGAGACCAAATTTACAGTATGACACAAAACATGTAGTCATTGGATTTTCAGATGATGGCTCAGAGAGGACAACAGCGGTGGCAAATGTAGCGTTTGTAGCGCTCCTTTCTGGAATCTCGCGATCGTGGGTGATGTCAGTGGCGTTCGCTGTTGCCAAAACTGCTCTGCGCGCGGAAAAGATCCAGAGACTGCTACTGGCCTTAATAGCGCAGCTTGCAGAATGCGAGCTGTATGTCAAAGCAGTGGTATGCGATTAGGGGTCAAGTAATATTGAATTATTCGATGAATTGGCAGTCACACCTTGAAATGCACAAGAAATAACCTTCGAGCCCCTCACAAGCTTTTCATTGGCACCGAAATTGTGTAATGAAGCTACACTTGTGAACTGTACGAGTGCTCCGACCCACTTAGAGTAAAACTGGCGAGAAACATTAACATTGGATCATATATACGAAAACTAGAAGCAGCGCGAAAAAAACGACGACAAAAATAGGAACACACAGAACAGGACTAGCGCTGAACTGCCAGCTGAATGTTCATTGAAGAATCACCACTTATAGCTATGCCACCGAAAACGCCTTGTCACACAAAAAACGCCACAAAAAACCAACGATTGCGGACATGCGTATTTCTAAACTAACAGTTGTTTATCGAGAAAAGATCTCTCATGAGTAGTTAAACTAAGTGACGCCACGCTGACACACTTATCTCCAGCTTTATTGATGAAATAAGCTTCCACGATTTCTCTTTCTTTTTTGGATTTTCCAAACGTCAAAAAACTAGTTTGCCCGAACTTGGGTGTGCATGCGCATTTTTTACAGTGCGAGGCTAGATGGCTGCCATAGCCATTTTTGACATTGTTCTTATGTTGCCTGGCCCTATCTTTAAAGCATTGCCCAGTTTGTCCGATGTACACTATCCCACAACTCAATGGTATCTCATAAACAACATCAGAGGTGCACTTGGTGAACTTCGTTTCATAGTTAGTAGTACGTATAATTTGTTTTCGACCTTTCATAGCATTACACAGCGTTGAAAGTTTACGAGGAGCAGAAAATACGAGGTTGACTTGGTGCCTGTTGGCCACTTTCTTGAGGTTATGCGATAACCTGTGGACATATGGTATCACATGAAACGGACTCTTGTCTTTTTCTTGCTCATCAGTTTTTCTTCCTGAACGTTTCAATCTTTGTAGCGAAGTTTCACTCACAGCTGTGATGAGGGAAGTAGGGTAACCGAATGATTTAAGTCTTTCGGTCTGATGCATTAGGCTAGCCTTCATTTGGTGCTCACATGATTTGTTAATTGCACTTTGTACACAGGTGATGGCGATTCCCCTTTTTACAAGCTTGGAATGGGCACTATCATACGGAAGGATGCCTTTCTTAGATCTAGGTCGATACTCCCAGCAGACATGTTCATTAGACTCAAGAAAGGAAATATTAACGTCCAAAAACTGTATGGTATTACTCTTAGGCGTTTCAATAGTGCATTTCAGTCACCCTCCAAGCATCCTAAAAATGCCCAGAATATTTTGGACTTCGTCATCAAAACAGTAACCTGGACGTTTCTTTAAAAGAATGAGGTAGTCATCAACGTAGCGATAAATACCAGTGACTGGAAAGTCATTTAACGCAGCGCAAATACGGTTGTCAACGCTAGACAAAAATATGTCACTGAGAATGGGCGCAATGGATGAACCAATACAAATGCCGGTGCGCTGAATGTAAAAAGTTCCATTGTGATTAATGGCTGTCGAATTGAGATAAAATTCTAAAAGCGTGATAAAATTGTCAACATTTATGCCTGCTGAGTTTCGGAAGTCTTGTTCATTTGTTTCACAGATTTTTTTCCCGCACAGCGGCTAGCAAACAATCACATGGAAGAGAATAAAACAACTCTTCTACGTCTACAGAAAACGCCGTCACACTGTTTCCGTTAGTGACACAAAGGCCGCTTAGTTCGTAGGTTTGGGCGAGTCGGTTCATGATGCGAAAACTAAAAGCAGCGCGAAAAAAACGACGACAAAAATAGGAACACACACAACAGGACTCGCCCAAACCTACAAGTTGTTGCTAACACAGATTTCTTCTACCTTGGGCTCTATCCTGTCTTCACCGGCTGTGTCGAATCCTGCAGGCACCTGTGTCAGCGTAATCGCCGTCACTACTTGCCAGTCCAGAATGCTATCCTACTACATGAAGAACCAGATTCTACCCCTGAGGTCAGTGCTTTCTTTGGCTTTGTGGAACCTTCGTGGGGACATGCGAAAAGAATGTGCAAGCTGCTCAAGTCGGAGAAGTGGAGACAAATTCGCCTGTTCAATGATTGGCTTCAAGTGCTCGTTCAGGAGGGCAAAGACCCTTGCAGGGCTGCCCGAGCCATGCAAGAATACAGGAAACTTGTATGTCAGTCTACCGAATTTTTGTGGCAGCGCATCAGACTTTCCTTACGGAAACCGGATCCGAAGCCTAAGCCTAACGACAACGTAACCATTCTGGGTGAGGCGGATGTTCCCAGTGACTTGAAGGCGGTTTTAGGCAAGGGGCCAAAATTCAGTTTTGAACCGCATTATCGGGGCAGCAGTTTTTGGCCATGGCTAGAGATATGGCAGATAAGGTAGACGAACGGGAAAGGGACCATGCAACAAAAGAAGGCGTCGACTGTGTCATAAAGAATGCGCTCCCCCGGAATTCAACCAAGTTACCGTTCAAGCATGTGGTGTCCTGGCTGAAGAGCAATAGCATGAATATCCTCCAATCCGACAAGGAAGGAATGTTTGTATTACTACCGGAAAACCTTCTGGGAGAAAAGTCCGACGAAGCCATCGCGAAGAACTTCAAGGTAGTGAACTTCGATCCAAAGAAGCGAAGGAGGGAAGCTCTGAAGCTACTTAGAGATCTTAATTTGGAGCATTTGAAGAAGATCACAAGCAAGACAGATTCTGGGTTCCTTGACGTGTTTTTCACGTGTAAAACGCACAAACCCACCTACCCGTTAAGGGTAATTGTGTCTGAAAAAGCTTCGTGGCAGTTGCATGTCGGAAGGTTCTTGCAAGGACATTTGAAGAAACTTCCGTTGAATGACCCTTACTTAGTGAAAAGTTCTGAGGATTTCGTGAACGAACTAAGCGGCCTTTGTGTCACTAACGGAAACAGTGTGACGGCGTTTTCTGTAGACGTAGAAGATTTGTTTTATTCTCTTCCATGTGATGGTTTGCTAGCCGCTGTGCGGGAAAAAATCTGTGAAACAAATGAACAAGACTTCCAAAACTCAGCAGGCATAAATGTTGACAATTTTATCACGCTTTTACAATTTTATCTCAATTCCACAGCTATTAATCACAATGGAACTTTTTACATTCAGCGCACCGGCATTTGTATTGGTTCATCCATTGCGCCCATTCTCAGTGACATATTTTTATCTAGCGTTGACAACCGTATTTGCGCTGCGTTAAATGATTCTCCAGTCACTGGTATTTATCGATACGTTGATGACTACCTCATTCTTTTAAAGAAACGTCCAGGTTACTGTTTTGATGACGAAGTCCAAAATATTCTGGGCATTTTTAGGATGCTTGGAGGGGGACTGAAATTCACTTTTGAAACGCCTAAGAATAATACCATACAGTTTTTGGACGTTAATATTTCCTTTCTTGAGTCTAATGAACATGTCTGCTGGGAGTATCGACCTAGATCTAAGAAAGGCATCCTTCCGTATGATAGTGCCCATTCCAAGCTTGTAAAAAGGGGAATCGCCATCACCTGTGTACAAAGTGCAATTACCAAATCATGTGAGCACCAAATGAAGGCTAGCCTAATGCATCAGACCGAAAGACTTAAATCATTCGGTTACCCTACTTCCATCATCACAGCTGTGAGTGAAACTTTGCTACAAAGATTGAAACTTTCAGGAAGAAAAACTGATGAGCAAGAAAAAGACAAGAGACCATTTCATGTGATACCATATGTGCACAGGTTATCGCATAACCTGAAGAAAGTGGCCAACAGGCACCAAGTCAACCTCGTATTTTCTGCTCCTCGTAAACTTTCAACGCTGTGTAATGCTATGAAAGGTCGAAAACAAATGATATGTACTACTAACCATGAAACGAAGTTCACCAAGCGCACCTCTGATGTTGTTTATGAGATACCATTGAGTTGTGGGAGAGTGTACATCGGACGAACTGGGCAATGCTTTAATGGTAGGGCCAGGCAACATAAGAACAATGTCAAAAATGGCTATGGCAGCCATCTGGCCTCGCACTGTAAAAAATGCGCATGCACACCCAAGTTCGGGCAAACTAGTTTTTTGACGTTTGGAAAATCCAAAAAAGAAAGAGAAATTGTGGAAGCTTATTTCATCAATAAAGCTGGAGATAAGTGTGTCAGCGCGGCGTCACTTAGTTTAACTACTCATGAGAGATCTTTTCTCGATAAACACCTGTTAGTTTAACAATACGCATGTCCGCAATCGTTGGTTTTTTGTGGCGTTTTTTGTGTGACAAGGCGTTTTTGGTGGCATAGCTATAAGTGGTGATTCTTCAATAAACATTCAGTTGGCAATTCAGCGCTAGTCCTGTTGTGTGTGTTCCTATTTTTGTCGTCGTTTTTTTCGCGCTGCTTCTAGTTTTCGCATCATGAACCGACTCGCCCAAACCTACAAGTTGTTGCTAACACAAAAATCATATATACAGGAGGCCCTTCAACAGCATGAAGGTGAAGTTCGCGGCGCAAGTCCTGAGCGAGTCTATGTCAGTAGCTATGTCAGTCATGATTGCTCTTGGCAAGCTACCTGCGACTGCCAAATCTACTGCAGATTTCATAGAACAGATGGACAAGCTATTTGATTGCCTCAATAGCAAAACTGCCACTGCCAGTACTCCTGGCAAAATGAATTATGCTCTAAGTGCCACCTCAGAGCACCTGGCGTTTTTACAAGAGGCAATCAAATGGATATCGTGCTGGAGATTTGCCAGCCCTAGGCAGCCGCACACCATCCGTGGCTGGCTCGTCACCATACAGGCTGTCCTTATGCTGTGGGAAGACCTTCGTAAAGAATATTACGAGTTACCGCTAACAAAACTGATACTGAAGCGAAATTTCCCTTCTGCGCTTCAGCTGGGCATCAATCGGCTCACGAGAAACTGTCCACAAGTAGCTTTACATGCTTACAACATTACTGACAAATGCGCAGTGCCAAAAAAAGGAGGTTCACTGTAAAGCAACAACAGAAATTCTTCGGTTCGCCCTGTAGCTGTTTTGATAAGGATAGCGCTTGATTCTTCGTACCGAACAAAAAGTGCATGTGCTTACCTGTCGTCCGCTGGGAAGCGGAAAAATTTCGCTGCGCTGTTTCTTCCAGAGTTGTTGCACCACAAAGCAGCGCAGCACGCCTTGTGTCCTTTTCCTACTTTCCTCGACATTTTGAGCGCGTTCACACTCACAAACACCGAAAATTTTACTTTCAAGGCATTCTCAAAAATTTCACACGTGCACAGTGAAAACGGTAGGAGCAGACGAACGGAATGTCAGCAGAAGAGATAAGAGCGAAAGCGCCGCCCGTCGGCGCAACGAATGCAGCGTCTGCATAAATATATAAGTTGTTAAAAAAAGAAAATAGCCAAAAACACATTTTATTTCTACTCATAATTGCGTAGCTTTACATTATTGATGCGTAGGTTGGAAAGAAAAGGCCAGACATACAAAAGTTGCTGAATTTTTGCTTCCTACCAAAACAATGCCGGACGCTTAATTTTGAACACCGAAACTAGTCGAAGTGTCCGGCCCCTGGTCGTAGTGCGTAACGAGTCGTAACGCTAGTACCAGATCTTGACCTCCAAGGTGGTGCCGGTGGGAGATTTTTCCTGTGCGTTGTTGAACAATAAAAAATTCGCAGCGTGCGCGTTAACTAAAAGCCTAATTCTTCTGTCTCTCACTGCCCATTAGCAGCTATTGGCATGTTCCAGTAGGAAACGTTAGTAGAAGTAGAAGTGTAAGTGTTAGCCAAAAGCCGACTTCTTCTGTCTCTCATTCCCATTAGCAGCCATTGTTTACCTCCAACGTAGTGCCTGGTGAGATTTATCCTGTGCGTGATTAAACAATAAAAATTTTGTTCAACACGCCGTTGATTGATGAAATAAACCAACGAAAGACGCCAGATGTTTTCTAAAAGCAAAACGAAAAGACGCCAGCTGCTTATCGAAAGACGCCAGATGTTTTATAAAGCAATGGTTTTCTAAACAATGAAAATTCACAGCGTACATGTAAAATTAAAGTGAGCTACAAGTCGTCATAGCTCATCGAACCTTTAGTATACACGCGCCCGATCTCACGTCGGTGATGATGTACTGCGCAGAATTCACGGAAGATTTCTGTAATTGTTATATATTGCTGAAAACTATCGCTTGTATGCCCTGTTGCTTCTAATCTAATGTGCACGTTGTTTTTTGTGCTATCATCGCTCTTATGCCATGTACCTTGTAACGCGTTCGGTTTGTTTCGCTGTCTGCCAGGCTCTGCCACTCAAGCCACCAATTGGCTTTGGCAGGCCTAGCCACATGTACTGCTTTATTTGAAGAAATAAAAGGCATTATTATTATTATTATTATTCACGGCTTACCAATGAACCTCCGCAGCTTCGCCCACTCATCATCATTCACTCCGTGGATATGCTGTAATTTTTTGCTTGTGCTTATTGTTTATTGTACTTTGTTGCTTTATTCTTGTTATTTATTGTTGCATGTATTGGCCACCCCCCCTCACCGTGTTCAGTTTTAAGCATCGGGACGATGCTTTTTCAGAGGGGGGGCATTGCCACGTGCGTTTCTTTATCACTTTTGCTGTGTTTGGTTTTCGGCCACAAAGACTGTCAGCAACGCTCAGCGCGAACCGCGCCTCATTTTTCGAGAAGCTTCGCGATCATTGTAGATCGTTTTGTTAAGATTGCGCGCAAGACGCGCACACTCGAGCTTATTCTAGAATTTGCACGACAGCAAGCGATAACGCTGGAATATTCGGCGGCACATGTTTAATGCCGACGCGCTTCACCGCTTGTCAGTTGATCGACGGTCGACGCTCTGTACGCCTCTATCAGTGCATACCGTGTGTATTGCTGTAAATTATCTTTCCGTTGTCCTGCCACAAGTTCGGCCAAATAAACAGTTTCTTCTTGAAAACGCCGACTGCTGTCTTCGTCGACGTCACGACCACTCAGTATTTTCAGGGAAGGGCACACCGCGAAATATTTAACAGAATGATGGCAATTGCGTATCTGCACTGGTGCTCTCCGATATTCCTACTTGCGGCCTGCGAGTCCGTGAGGCAGCCGCGTGACAGAACGGGTTCTGTATAGTACATTCATCACATAAATGCTCTAATGGCGATTGTATTTTTCATCATTACCTACTCGATTAGCTTATTCTGATAAGCTTTTGAAAGTCCTTCTATCATTTTTTCTACGCAGTCCTCACCAATATAAAGGCCACTTCTGATCGTTTTATGTATGTCGTTCATCCACTATATGATGACAAACATTTTTGTACCTAGGAAAAGCGGGTGCTCCTGGTGCTCAACTTTTCCTTTTTATTTCAAACGCTTAAAGTGGCCATATTGGTGCAAATGATATTGCGGTATTCCGTTCTTTCTAGGCATTGACTACTGTCTACAAAGCCATTGTAATTGGTTAAAACATCTTGCCGGCGTTTCTGAGGCAAAGCAGCACAAAATATTACCATTCTCTTAAGTGCTGCTAGCCGAAGCAGTGTGTGTGTGTGTGTGTGTGTGTGTGTGTGTGTGTGTGTGTGTGTGTGTGTGTGTGTGTGTGTGTGTGTGTGCGCGCGCGCGCGCGCATTTTTGTTTCCACATGTTTCAGAAATGCGGCTTTTATGTTGCTCTGACCGCAGGACCAGGAAAACAGCCCACGTCAAACTTGGGAAGAACTTACGTGCAAGAACAGAACAGTGAAGATAGCAGAGGCGAACGTTTTCCCTTTGCGCATAGGTAACAGCTTGATGAGGGCTATTCTGTTCGTAATCAGAGCAGAGAATAAAACAGCGCGACGAGAACAAGGACAACAAAAGAACGGAGCTCTTGTCCTGTCGTCTTCGTTCCCTTCTTTACATTGTTCTCGTCGTGGTGTTTCATCCTCTGCCCTTGTGCAGTTCACCCCAAAAATATTTTACCAAGAAGCCCAGCTTAAAGTCCGCCTTCGGGGGCACACGCCCGTTTTCGAATGGTTTTGATGCCAAACTCGGGTTGGCATGAATTAGTCCATGTTGGTTGTTTCATTTATGAACACCTCTTTGATATTCACATACGTTTTGAAGCAGGGCGACAAATTCGGCTTCTATCTTTTTGGGGGGAGGAGGGGGGCGTTTATTTTCATAACGAAGTCGCAGAAGTTCTCGTCATAAATGTTCTGCCATTTCTCTTCACCATTCCAAAAGCATGGCGCGCTAATTTGTTTTCAACCTTTCATTTCCTCGACCATCTGGGCATTACCGTCGCCAAAAGAGTGGCTTTCTTGGCCAGTCTCTTGACAAACGTGGTCTACACCATCTCCACCGGGCCCACGAGATCACGACCCGCAGTTCAATATAACGCTAGAGCAAGCGCAGCGCGAGGTTAACGCGCAAGCACGCTACCATGAGCACCGCGAGCAAGAGTACGCGCACTGCTGCCAGCACAGCGCGATTGATGAGAGGGGGGGGGGTGATTCTTGTCGTGTAGGCGCACATCGACCGGCACACGGCCACTCCAGGTGTTGTGCCTCGTTTGCTGGTGCTGCGCGACGCGCTCGCGCGCACGGCGCCTTCCTCGGACTCTGGTCCCCAGCTCCTGCATATCGTGTTACTTTTCTACCCTCGCTGAAACCTCCTTTGTACGCTTCTAAAAGAGAGCAATAAAACAGTCTCCTGCCAGCCGCTGTCTCGTGTGGTTCCTGTGCTGCGGGGCTCTGAGCCCCCAACATAACATTTGGGACGAGAAGTGGAATTTTTAAGTGCGCAGCTTTCTAGGTTACGCCCATGTCTACTGGAAGAATGCAGACCGCCATCGAGCCTTTTGGCGGCAAGAACTGGTCATCTTGGATCCAGCGCCTGACCTTCTACTTCGTGGCGAACGACGTCTGCGACGAACAAAAGAAGCGCGCGCTCCTCCTGACGCTATGCGGAGCCGACACCTTTGACACCGCCTGCGCACTGGTCGCGCCGAAGACTCCTGGAGAGGTGGGCTATGCCGACATAGTTGCCCTTCTGCAGAAACACTTCGATCCACGACCGTCTGAGTTGTACAGCCGGTACGTGTTCCAGCGACGCGATCAGCGGCCGGAAGAGTCGATCAGCAACTACGTTGCAGCGCTCAGAAGCTTGTCAGCTGACTGTAAGTTCGGAGTGCCAGCGACAACGTCTGATACATCGACGCCACCGGCAGAAGGCCACGCAGCCGTTCTGGCGAACCGCACCATGCTGCACCAAGATGTGATGCTTCGTCACAAGTTCGTGCGCGGCATCCGCGACGAGCACCTTCAGCAGCGACTGTTCGCGGAGACAGACTTAACTTTTCAACGCGCGTTGGACTTGGCACTGTCGTCCGAAAGTGCGTCGAAGCCGCAACGAGGGCTTAAGGGAGCGACGAGCTCCGCGGAGGTGCACAAAACTTTGCAGTCTAAAAAGGAAAGCAAACATTCGGCTCAGCAACGGCGCTGCTACCGATGCGACGGCTGGCACGAGGCTGACACCTGCAAGTTCAGGACAGCGCAATGCCGTTTTTGTTCCAAAAAAGGTCACATCGAGAACGCCTGCATCTCCAGAAAGAAGAAAAACAAAGACAACCTCAACGCCCGGCAAGGAACTCACATGGTTAACGCCCAACCTGTGAGCTACGACGCCGCGGACACCGATAGGTGCTACGACCTACATGCCGTGAGTGATCGACAACCCTGCCTTAAATTCCTCGTTGACGTGAAAGTCGAGGGAAGGCCCCTGAACTTCGAAGTGGACACGGGCGCCCCATGTTCTCTCATCAGTGAGGCTACCTACCTCCAAACGTGGCCATCGAACGCCCCAAAGCTTTTGAGAGAACTCCTAGACTTACGTACCTGGTCAGGGGAAGAACGTGGCACCCTCGGTTCGGCACAAGTTCGTGTGCGTTTAAAATCAAAGAACTACGTGCTGCCCCTGCTGGTAATGAAAGGGACTGGGTGCAACCTGCTCGGACGTGACTGGTTCTCAGCACTGAACATCCGTGTTCACGGAATAAACCAGGTCGCCGAACCATGTCAAGAGATCCAGGAGGTTTTCGCACGCCATCCTGATGTATTTAAGGAAGGTATCGATGACTACGTGGGTCCATTGGTTCGCTTGGACTTGGAAGAAGGTGCCACACGAGCACGTCCAGTACCCCTAGCTTACCAAGAGCCTATGGAGGAAGAGCTCGACCGCCTGCAAAAACAAGGTATCATGCCGAAATGGCCACACCGTTGGTATGGGTGCGCAAAAATGACGGAACCTTTCGCGTTTGTGGAGATTACAGGAGCACAGTTAACGCGGTGGTCAAGAAGACGGCGTACCCACTGCCGACAACTGCGGAGGTGTTCGCAAAGTTGCGTGGTGGGACGACGTTTTCGACCATGGACCTGTACCAAGCCTATCAGCAGCTAAGAGTGGACGACGAGACCGCCGCATTGCTCACCGTCAACACCACCAAAGGAGTGTTCGAGGTGAATCATCTACCTTTTGGAGTATCCGCTGCGCCAGCTATCTTCCAGCGGATGATGGAGACTACACTGGCCGGAATTCAAGGGGTGGGTGTCTACCTTGACGACATTATTGTCAGTGGGAAGGACTGGAAGGGTTTATTATTCGCCAAAATTGTTTAGGGTCGTTTGCAAGCATTGTCGGGAATATGTGCACGTGGAAGGCCTTTTTGGCAAGCTTTATCGCCGCTATATAGGCACTGCTTGCCTCCTTGTAAGCATCCCATTCCGAAGCCAAAGCACTTTTTTGGCCGTTCGATAGATTCACTTTTTTTGTTAGAAGGCCTTTTTAACTGGGCGTTGAACCAGGGCTTCTTAACATTGAAGGATATTTCCCTTGAGGGGACAAATTTGTGCGTCAGCTCAAGTATTTTATTTTTAAATATAATCCTGTTCTCGTCTACCGTGCGATCATCAAAATGGTTGAAAAAGATGGCTGGTCCATCCGTCATAGGAATCGGTATAACACGAATGTGAATTAAACGTGTGGTCACAGAAGTAGTTGATTGTTTATAGCGCATTGGTATATACTAATAGCTTTTACAATGTCTATTGTAGTTTGGCAGATGTAGCACCGCTTGATGGAGACGCACTCTTGCTGGCTTGCTGGCGTCCGTTGCCGGTGGTTGACATGGCTCCACGTCTTTTTGTTTCGTGTTGCACGTTATGATCAGGCACAAGTTGCTACTTGATCCAAACGTCCGGGTCACCAATTTGTGGCGCACACATAAGAAAACGACTCGACACGTCCGTCTAGCGCCGAAGCCTGAAACCAACTCACTTTTTCTTTATTTTTCTGCGCCCCTCGCGTCAGCCTTGCTGCCGCGCCGCACGAGGTCACGTCCGACGTCTTCTTTCTTCACTGTGCAATCCCGTCGATGTCGGTGGCGCTACAAAGGACATGAAAGAAAGACAAATGTTGTGTCAGTCCTACCGGACAGACACAAGTTTAAAATTCCTTGAGCGCTGTCAAGGGTTCTACCCTCGGTAACCACCCAGGTACAACCTCCTGAGCTTTCTGGAGTTCCACAAACTTGGTCATACACTCTCGAAAATACATTCGTGGGGGCCGTGCATCTGGATCGCAATAAAATCCCGCCACACGAGCCCGCCATAAAGACACAGCGGAGGTAACATGAACGCGCCTTTTATCTTTCACACTTTCCTCTCACAGTGCTCATGGATGGACGGATGGACGGATGGATGGATGGATGGATGGATGGATGGATGGATGGATGGATGGATGGATGGATGGATGGATGGATGGATGGATGGATGGATGGATGGATGGATGGATGGATGGATGGATGGATGGATGGATGGATGCTATGAGCGTCCCCTTTATAACGGGGCGGTGACATGTGTGCCACCAGGCTCGAAAAACAGGCCGTTTCTACGACCGTCGAATTCGGCGCGTTTCCAATAGAAGTGTAATTTCGTCAACGCTTTAACACACCGCGAGGTGGTGGTTTTAGCCCAACCCTCGCTCATAGCCCTGACCCATTTCATGGCGTCAATAAAGTTGTATCCTCCTCCTCGCTCATAGCATCCATTTATAGGTCTCGATACCTGGTTGCGCGGCGCCACTGTAGCGGAGCATACAGCGCCACAAGTGGCCGCGCGCGGAGATCTCAGGTTGGGGACACTGTTTACGGGCGCCTCGCGCACATGTGTTTGACAGCAGCTGGCAGTGTGTGGTGATGGCGTTGTCGAGTGATCAGCGTGTGCTCTTTTGCGGTTTTCGCAAAATAGCAAATATTGACTGCTATTTTAAGAAGAGCTGTTTGAGCATGGGTACGAAGCTGTACGCCAGCCGACATGTTTACTCAGTTAGGGAGGAAATAATGTGCGCAAGCGGCCCGTCGGACATCGTCGGCAACTGCGTCGCCCAAATGAAAAGCGTGGACTACGATGTGCGACTGGAGGTGAGCTCATCTTTTTCTTTATTAAAGAAAGAAAATGTGCCTGTATATCGCTAACCGCAGCATTTTCTTTTTTTTAGTTGTCAAATGACAGAAGCATCTTGCACGCAAGCTGTACGTGCAAAGCTGGTTGCGGCGGCTGGTGTAAGCAGGCTGCAGCCGTAGCGATATTCGTGAATGAATATCACCACACATCGTGCACGGATGTTCCATGCGCATGGACAAAGCCGTCATCGCGTCCCAGCGTGGATGTCAAGAAATCCATCAGGGAATTGTTTTACCGTACGAAAATTTCACTTTTTTGTGTTAGTGTGTGTGTAACGCGACATTGACACTGAATGATATACTTAAATCTTGCAGGTCAACCTTCGCGGGAGCCAATTCTGCAAGCGGTGAGCCCTGCGGCTCGTTTCTCGCAGTTTCCCGATATAAACTGCGCCCTAAAGGAGCTCGAGGAGTGCGGGAATTTGACACAGGCACCGGCGACGGCACCGCTAGCTGGCGCGAGCAACAGCTCCGAGCGAGAGCTGCTAAAAAGAATAATTGATAAGGAGGGCAGCGTACACAGCATGCTAAGGGTCGCTTCGACCTCTCCTCTCATTCTGAAAAGAGAAGATTTCTTCTCAAAGTGAAAAAATTTTCTACAGAAAATTCGTCGAAAAAAGCGTTGACGAAATATTAGAGGTTACCGCTATCACCAAGGGCCAGGCTGCCGTGGGCAGGTTTGGAAGTTTTTTTAACGCACACTTCTGGTGTTTAAATGGATACTTCTTGTTCTAAGTCATATGTTCATTTCCAGATGGCACAAGGAGCGCCGCATCCGCCTCACAAGCTCCACTGCTCACAAGGTAAAGACTCGAGAAGGCGACTTCGATAGCCTTGCCGAAGCCCTTGCTGCCCCGAAGTTCTCTTCAGCAGCAACTTCATATGGTAAGAAACTGATAAGCTGCACGGGCACCATCATTAGCCGCAATGTTATTCCTACTTCAAATTTCTCTCAGTATGTGTATAAATAAATTGAAAGCACGCTAAATATAGCAAATGTTGTGCTGTACCAGCGTCTGCTAAATGCAAGCATCTCATTAGCAGCCTTTTTGTTGCAGTGTGGGCAATAGTGTGCATTTTTTGCATCCAGGAAAGAACACCGAAGATGCAGCACGAGAAGAACTCTCGATGTCTATGGGCCTTGCCATACAGAAGGTATCAAAACTTCTTACTTTTTACCAATGCATGTAAGTCCCATCATATGCTTTGTTGCAGGTTGGACTTGTCATATCGGCGAAACAACCATGGTTATGCTGCAGCCCTGATGGCATCATAGATTTCGGCGACTCTATTCATCTGGTCGAGATCAAATGTCCGTATTCTCTACGGGACAGTATACTTATAGATCACACAAATCAAATCAGCTTTGTCCCATATATCCACTACATTAATGGGCACCTAACGCTAAAGAGCACACATGCATATTTCACTCAGGTGCAGCTAATGTTGTATATTTTAATGCTGGACCATGCGTTCTTTTTGTATACACAAGCAAGCAAAGTATAACAATTCATGTCGACCGCGACAACAGCTTCCTTGCTGAATATATTCCGAAGGTGGAATATTTCTACTTTAAACATTTTTTGAAATGCCTTGCTCAGAGTTATCACTCTGCCCTCCACTGATGGTGTCGCTCTGCAAAATGACACCCACACATACATTAACAAATCCTTTGTTAGAAACAGGTGATGTGTGCAAGTAACTTATAAAAATTAATATTTTTTTTACAAAGCTACTTATACACTTGTTTTAGTATGCATGTACAGCTGTCTGCTAACAATCAGATGAATATGACATGTACATCAATAAAAAAACTGAGTTGAAGTTCAGTACCTGTCGTATGTATCGTTGTTTGTCTGTTAATGTTTTCTTGACCTTTGCACTAGTGTTCTAAAAAAGTGTCTAAAAATCCTTGCTGAAATACGGGCTTGTATGCATCCAGTTTAGAAGTAGCCTTCATTTGTTGAATTGTGGCTTCTGAAGAAAAATTGATTGCGAAAGATGTCTTTTGGCTTCGTGAATAGATTTGACTCAGGCAGCGTGGTTACGTGTGAAATAATGGCACTGTTCCCATTGTCTTCAAAGAACAAGTATCAACCACATAAGACCAATGACATAATTGCGTGCCAAATTTTTGTAAGGATAGAGAGCTTAACCGCGAAGCAGTGCTTCTGTACAGTTTCAATAACCAGACACAAAACTTTTTCATGCGCGAGACCAAAAAAAATGTTTTATTACATATTGCTATTTACACACTGTGATCATGTGCACGATTTTTTTTTTAGTTTTCGATGGAAGCCAGCAGCATATCAGTTGGTGCTGAAAACTCAATGGCAGATGACCACAGTTTTTCACAGGCATCCCAAGAAAACAGAGGAATGGACTCGAAGTTCACTTAAAATGAAGCAACACCTTGCACTTCCCGAACATTACAATTCTTTAATATCTTGCCAACATAATGCTAGGCATAACAAGCTGTTGCTGACACTATGGAAAGTGGAGGGGGCACGTATCTTCTTTCTTTTTTTTTAAACTTTGTATACAGAAAAAATCATTCACAATACATTAATGATGCTTCACCATAATTAGTGCTGAGAAATAGAGTACGAGTACTATTATCCATCCCCACTCAATTCTGTGCTGCTTATGTAACGTAAAAGGCGTTAATGCTAAGAAGCGGCGCTACCTTTGTGGCAACTAGTATAATGTATCGAGCCACAGCACGTGTAGCAAACCGCAGGGCACAAATACGATCTGCTGTTGCGCTCACCTGCACACACAAACGGATGGCACGTGCACATACATGAACAAAAGAGATTAAGACATCACTAAGGTCGATGATAAAACAAGGTAGACCTAAAAACGCGGAAAAAAGAGAAGAGGTCAACACAGCACTAACATTGCGTCCCGAATAGTGTGGAGCAAATACAATGTGCAATGTACACACTTGGTTTAGATCTGCTGATGAGAGCTGTTCAGAATTGGTGGTTGAATATTAACCAGTATGCAGCACATGCGCATGACGTCACTCATGTGAGGAATAAGCTCATTAGACACATGAAAATTAATAATAATAAACATTTTGATACGCTGAATAACTCTTTCCACGTGAATCCGCACCTGCGCAATATGATAAGTTTGCTGGAGCTCGTCAAATGTGAACTGCATGTTTCCTTTCGAGAAAGGGGGCAAGGCAACAATGCCTCTGTTGCCCTCCACGGGTGCTTTTATGCCAGGAAAGCCTTTATCAGCCAGCACCACATCTCCTGGTTCAATTCTGTTCAGGAAGCCCGATTCTATAGTTATGTGTGTGTCTGAAGTTCGACCTCCATAGGCCTCTGACAGAAAGGTCACTGTTCCATTCGGCAAAATGCCAGTTGACTAAAAACTTTAGCGTATAGCACCCTTTGTAGTGGGAAAAAAGAGCTCTACGCTGCTCTACTGTAGGTGGCTCCTCTGTTCGAATTTCAGTGCAATCTATAATGAACCGACAGTCAGGGTAGTGTACCTTAAAACATTCTGGCATGGTTGCCTTGACCGCAGGGAGTGATGGCTCAGGAATGAAACGCTTCATTGATGCTAGAAGATTCCTTAACATGAAAAAAAGATGCGACTAACAGCTGTGCGATGCAAGCCAAAAAGCACAGCTATGCTAGCGAAAGAAATTCCAAGTTTCATCTTCATTAGGAAAATCACAAGCTTTTGAGAGACTGGGACGTCAACACATCTTACAACAGACGAAAATAAGGACATCATCATTGCAAACACGTTTGTGCTGACTCCACAAAGTTCTGTGAAAGAATCTCTCTTTTCACAAAGAGAGCTGTAGCCAAGGAAAACGCAGCTGCGCTCATCTGGCCCTGTGGCGGTTGACTGAACAGCTGGTGCTGCTTGAACACTGACTTCCCTAGTTTCAGCATGACACACCTGTGTTGATGCATCACACTGATGTCACTGACAGGAAGAAGCTACATGGCCCCATGGACGAACTACTCTCTGTCTGAGTCATCTGAAAAATTCAATATTAACAATTATTGTTGCCACATTTTACAGCACAATTATGAAACAAAATAAATATGGGCGTAAGATGTCAAGAATAGTATACAAGTCATCAGTACCAACATCTCTGAAGCATGAACAGTGCAATTACACGCAGAAAAAAGCGTATTGTGGAAAATGGAGTCAAAAGAATTACATCAGCTCAATATTACATGCGATCCCATCAGCTTTCAACACACGGCAGTTTGTATCGAATGCAAAGAGACCACTGACTGAAAATACGATCGACTTACCACAGAGGCAAATTTGTTGCATTCTTCAGACGTGTCTTGTGGCGAGTCAACATTGAAAGAGAAGTTTGACGCAACATCGTCAAGCTCTTCTGTTGCAGCTGTGTCGCTCCCTGAAGGCGAGACGCTGGATTGACATGTTGGAGAAATGACTGGTAACTGCGAGCACCGCCGCTGAAGTCTGCAAGAACACGACAGAAAATCAGAATGAGCGTTACTGCGTAAAGATGCCGATTACACGATTGTGGCAAAACTATGATGTTTCAGTTTCAAGGCTCCAACCAGTTTCTCTTTTAAAACTTCTATTCAGGAAATTTCTCTTACATAGTTACGGCCATGATCGGTCGCAGCAGCGATTGGTGACGGCTCTCTCCTACCGATAATTATCGCGCGTTATGGAAGCCCAGGCGCCGGCCGAACGCTCACGTAGCAACTTTGCAAACACTGAATCTGATGCTCATATTGCACCAGTTCACGCGCTAAAAGTCAGCACTTAACTGAAAACGAACAGAGTACTCGGCTTACCTGTGAAATCTCTCGAGCTTATTCTGATGTAAAACGGCATCACTGTTTTTGTAGCACGGTGGGAATATGGTTGGAATGTACGCAGGGTGCTGAGCGATGTTGCTTCTCTCATTTCCCACGAAGTGAGCACTGCATATACGCGTTGCATTTTGCATTGCATTTTTTGGGGGGGCACGCGGGCCCTTCGGTGCCCACGGTAGCTTGTAATGAGGAAAGCAACCAGGGGGACTTTGACAGGCAGTATAGCGAAAAACCAGAGAAAAGGTAAAAGAAGGGAGAAGGCGCGTGTTGCAATTAGTTACATAAACATGCAGGGTGACAGAAAAAAGGCAAAATGGTTAGAGATTGAGGAGCAGTTAAGCAAGGAACAGATAGGTGCTTATGCGGTTACAGAAACACACCTTAGAGACTTGGAAGAGCACCCACATATTGACAATTATATTTGGGAAGGATGTAACAGGATCACCACAGAAAGGAGAGGTGGGGGTGTTGGAATGCTAATTCATAGCAGAACAAAATTGGATAGAGTGAAACAAACGTGTTCAGAGCACATGTGGGTTTCGGGCACAGTAGGTGGAAAGAAAACGTGGCTAGGTGTAGCTTACTTGTGGACAGGCAATAACTGCAGAGAAAAGAATCTGGAGATAGTGAAATGCATAAGCACCGATATTAAAGAATTTGGTCACTTCGGGCAGCAGTGGCAGCAGACGGTTCATCGGAGCACCGTCTTAACTATCTTGCTTATGCGCAGGTTGGTTACAGTTCTCTGTACGTTATTATCGCTTTGCAACTGTTCCTGCTGCTACTGCTGCCCTTGTGTTCTTGTATTTTGTGCCTAGAAGAGTGCTGGAATGAGTGACATATGTGAATCCTGTAAACAATACTTTTCTGAAGATGAGGATGTCATAACATGTGCAGAATGCCGACAATGCTATCACATCGGAGAATGTATTGGTATAAGTGAGCGTACCTATAAAAAGAAAGGGAAAGAGGCAAAGAAAGCCTTAAAATGTCAGACTTGCCGTGTGCCATCTTCTCGGAACAGTCAGGTGAATAATAACGCTGGTCAATCAGCTTTAACGGAAGCCCTAAGCCAGCAACTTGCGGAAATTAACAAACGCTTGGCGCACCTGACAGCCAAAGTCGATGACCTTACAGAATTAAAGCAAACAGTGACTAGCATTGAACAATCCATTCAGCACATTTCAAATACACATGACAAGCTTCTTGAAATCAGCGCAAGGCATGATAAAGAGATAGAAAGCCTCCGCAACAGAGTGGAAGCTGTTGAGCAAAACTTCGACAAAAAAGAAATTGTCAAGCTAAATCTAGAGCTAAATGACCTACAGCAATACAGTCGCCGCCAGAATCTGGAAATTCATGGCATGCCGTTTATTGAAAAAGAGAATACTCTGGCCCGAGTCAACGATCTTGCAAAGACGCTTGGCCTACAGCCACTGTCTGACTGTGACATTGAAAGTACGCATCGCTTGCCACCACGTAAAGGGAAACCTCCAGTTATACTGATAAGATTTGCTCGACTGAGCTTGAAGGCAGCATGGCTTGCAAAACGCGCCGAACTAAGAGAAAAAAAACAGTAATATTCAGCTACTTGATAACCTAACTCCTGTAAATAAGAAGCTTCTTTGGATGGCAAGGACTAGAGCCACCGAGATGAACTATCGGTTCACTTGGTCTTCACAGGGAAAGATTTTTGTCAGAAAGAATTCTGAAGCACGTGCAATCCGAATTGCATCTGAAGATGATCTAGACAAGATTGCTTAAACATTACTGTACCTATTGCCTTTTTTGCTTTTTCGTGTTTTGATGAACAAGTCGATATATTACAATGCTGCCTCTTTCAAGAATTTGATTAAAGACTCAGACTTTCTTTCTGAACGTGGTCTTTCCCTTTATCATATTAATGCACAGAGCATGAGGAACAAGGGTGAGGAAATCGAAAGTGAATTAGTACACCTCGACTATGACTTTGATATCATGGGTTTCTCGGAGACATGGTTTTCTTCACAGTCAGACGTGGTCAATTTGGGAAATTACAATACGGAATCAATGTTTAGAATTGGAAAACGCGGTGGCGGTGTATCTTTATATATTAAACAAAACTTACCTTATGAGGCGTGGCCCGACTATTGTATTGTGTGTAGCGATTTCGAGGCAGTTACTGTGATACACAACAAGGTTGTAATAGTACTGATCTACCGCCCTCCAGATGGTAACGCTGACGCACTTCTTGAGTTCTTAGAGAAGCTTCATCATCATGCTAATTCTAATCGATGGTTCGTGATATCATTTGGTGATTTTAATATTGATGTCTCAAAAGATGGTCCTACTAAGCTAAAACTAATGGAATTAATGTTGTCCTATGGCTGTGAAAACATTATCAACACTCCTACCAGAATAACTAGCAAATCCGAAACGATTATTGATCTCTGTTTCACTAATTTATCCCCTGACAATGCATCAGCCGGAGTATTCAGCTCAGGTATAAGTGACCACTTGCCTTTTTTTGCGCTATTAACAATGCCAGAACTGCAAAATTCTCTAAAATATATGTGCAGAGATATAAACGATACAAATATCCTCCGATTTCGCTTTCTAATGCTTGACTGCAACTGGGATGACCTGTACCGAGAACCTGATCCGTCTAAGGCGTACGACCTGTTTATGGCGACAATTGTTGGTAATTACAATACTGCTTTTCCGTACGTTGTTGTAAAGAAACACAAGAGAGCAAGAAAGGAGTGGATTACGCCGGCACTTCTTAAGCGGATAAATGAAAAAAACAAGCTTTTCCAGCATTTCTTAAAAACAAAAGAACAAACTGACCTCACTGAGTTCAAAAATTTCAGAAACAAAGTAAACAAGGACCTAAAGAAGGCGAAAATAGATTTCTATGCCTACAAGTTTTCTACAATTATTAATAACTCAAAAATGGTTTGGAGTTCAGTTAATAAATTAATAGGAAGAAAACAGGCCACCGTCCCTAGCGATATACAGATAAACGACATTCACTATAGTGGCAAGGCACTAGCAGACAAATTTAACCTTTACTTTCTTGAGGCAGGATCGTCACGTAATATAACGCAAGCGTCTGACCTTAAACCGGCTGAATGCTATATTCAAAGCTCATTTACTAATTCTTTGTTTTTATCACCGGTTACCGAGGAGGAAGTAGCCACTGCCATATGCTCACTAAAAAACAGCTCTCCAGGCGAAGATGGCATTGCCGCAATACCTATCAAGGCAGTTATTGACTCGATCGTCGCCCCATTTACCTACATATGCAACAGACTCTTCTTGACGGGAATTTTTCCATGTGCCATGAAAACAGCTCGCGTAACAATAATTTTTAAAGGAGGTAACAAAAATGAACTTCAAAATTATCGCCCAATATCTATATTGCCGCTTTTCTCTAAGGTCGCGGAACGCCTGATATATAAGAGGGTATATTCTTTTATAGCAAAACGAAATGTCATTTGTGAAGAACAGTGTGGATTTCAGCCAGGTAGATCAACTCAGACTGCTCTACTCCGTATTAAGGATAGCCTACTTCATAACTTTGAAAAAAAAGCTTTACACTGTCGGAATATTTCTGGATTTCCGTAAGGCTTTTGATTCGATAAAGCATGACATACTAATTAGGAAACTGCAAATGTATGGAATACGCGGACTTGCGCTTGATCTAATGAAAAGCTATCTTTGGGCAAGAAAACAATATGTACAGCTTCATAATTTTAAGTCTGACTTGGGCGTAATTAAGTATGGGGTTCCACAAGGATCGATACTTGGTCCTTTACTATTTGTACTTTACATCAACGACATAGTAAGTATTCCTTTCACACCAAACACAGTAATGTACGCCGACGATACCAATGCATTCTTTTCTGGTTTAGATCTCCGCGATATTGAGATAACCGCAAATTTCTGGTTGGATGAACTAAGATTATGGCTTACAGTTAACCAGCTAGAACTAAACATAAAAAAACTAAATTTATGCTCTTTAAGCAAAAAAATAGGCCTGTAGATCATGCTATCTCTTTGATTTTCAATGGGGAAAACACTGCGCAGGTAAATAAGATTCAATTTCTTGGCGTATCTTTTCAAAGCGACCTTAGTTGGTCTGACCATGTGGACAACCTTCGAATGAAGATATCAAGGTCGATCGGTCTAATTCGACGCTTGCAGCATCTACTTCCAGGGAGAGTTAAACGGCAGATTTACTTTTCTTTTATCTACTCGCAAATCATGTATTGCATTTTAGTCTGGGGTACGTGTAACAAAACAAATAGAGAAAGTATAATTCTTCTCCAAAAACGCGCACTAGGTCTAATAACTACCTCGGTCCGAACAAACACGTCTCTTTTTCGTGTGTATAATGTACTGCCATTCCCAGAGTGCTATAGGATGCAACTAGCCATGTTAATCTTTAAAAAAATTAAAGATAATTTTCAGATTTTTTCTGATACATATTTAAGCAGAGGTCTTACATATAATCTGCGTACTGTTGCGTTGGTCGGGCCAATGTGCCGGACCAACTATGGTGTACAGTCACTTGATAACCAAATTGTTCTATTGTGCAACAAGATTCCTGAAATAATTGAATACGCTAGTGAGGCTACAAACATTAGAGATTTTAGGAAGCGAATTATGAATGTAATAAATTCAACACAATTATAGGATGCATGTGTTGTAACTATTTAATGTATGTAATATATTTAATGTATTCATTGTTTTCACATTACATTTAAATTTCTATGTATTTCAATATATGTTACATGGTGCTGATTATAGTGCATTTTGTATTTATCGCTCAGCAACAGCTTTGTTTGCATCTTTATCTTTGTCCAATTGCTTTCGTATTCCTCGTTTATTTTGCTTTGTATATATATTGTATATTCTATACGTTGTCTTGCTGTACCTGCCCGAGGTGCCTCACGAAGAGTGGGCCAAGTCAGGAGACACACTCTCCTTTTGCCCCCTTCGTGGGCATTTTGTGAAAATGCCCAAATAAATGAAATGAAATGAAATGAAATGAAAATGAAATGCCGAAATAATCCTTCTAGGGGACATGAACGCTCACATTCATGACCTTGACGGATATTCAGACACCAATGGCAAGTTATTGCTAGATCTCTGCGAGCAACGTAGTCTTGAGATAGTTAACGTGGGGCCTAAGTGTGAGGGGCAGATCACGTGGGAAGTTGGAAACCGGCAATCGAGCATTGATTATTGCCTCATGACAGAAGGAATATATGATAAACTTAGAGAGATGAGAATAGACGAGGAAGGCATTAACAGCTTGGGTAGTGATCATAAACGCATAGTATTACAAATGGGATATTGAACTGAAAATAAGAACATAGAATCAAAGTTTGGCAGCTTGTATCTAAATGACAAACAAATAACAAATATAGCCGCAAGAGTCGAGGAAAACGTAGACGAACTACCAGGCAAAGACTGGAAGTATAGTGAGCTGCTACATGTAATCACGAAAGAAATGGAAGAAGAGAAGAAAACTATTCGTTGGAAAGGAAAGAGAAAGCCAAAAAGTTGGTGGAACAAAGAAATCCGGGAAGCGATCGAGAAGCGACGTGAGGCATCACGGGAGCACAGACAAGCAAAAAAGGAGAAGCGGCCGCAGGACGAAGTCAACCAAATATGGGAAATATATTTAGAGCAAAAATTCATTGTGCAGAAATTAGTCGAGGCAAAAATTAAAGGTGAAAGTGAACGCTGGATGACAGAGATTCGCGAAAAGAAGAAGGCCGCGCCTAGGATATTTTGGAGCCACCTAAAAGCGCTGGGTAGGAAGTCTGTCACAATGCAACAACATATGGTAGATAAAGGAGGAAATCAATTGAAAGGGTATGAAGCGCTAGGTTACATCCGAAAGGTAACAGCTGATTCGTTTCAAAAGGTCGCCCCGGGGATTCCCCCAGTGAGTAAAAGTACGCAAAGGAGTGCAACCGACGAAGATGTAGTACTAGAAAATTTCAATTGGAAGAAGGCCGAAGGAAAAATTCCTAAGAGCACTACTCCGGGCTTAGATGGGGTTCCCGTCAGCCTCATTAACGAACTCGGACATAAAACTAAAGAAGCGCTGCTGAAAGCCGTAGAAAAGTGCTTACAGGAGAGGGAAATACCAGACAGTTGGCGAAAAAGTAGAATGAACTTAATCTATAAAGGCAAGGGAGAAAAGGATAACATTCGCTCGTATAGACCGCTAAGCATTTTATCGGTGCTATACAGGTTGGCGATGCAGGCAGTAAAATTAAAAATAGAAGCGTGGGTGGAACAAAATGATATTTTGGGAGAACTTCAGAATGGATTTCGAATTGACAGGCGGTTAGACGATAATCTGTTTGTTCTTACCCACTGTATAGAAATATCGAAAATAGAAAACAGGCCCTTATACGTAGCTTATCTAGATATTACCGGGGCGTATGACAACGTTAATCAGGAAATTTTCTGGGATATACTGAAAGAAGTGGGCATAGGTGACGACTGTATACAGCTTTTGAGGGAAATATACCGAGAAAATACAGTTTGTATAGAATGGGAAGGAAAAAGTAGCAAGGACAGTGTTGAAATCAGCAAGGGGCTGAGACAGGTATGTCCTTTGTCCCCGTTGTTATTCATGCTGTACATGGTGAGGATGGAAAAAGCGCTAGAAGGTAGCAACATTGGATTTCATTTGTCACACAAGCAGGTCGGCACGATGGTTGAGCAGAAGCTTCCAGGCCTATTTTATGCTGATGATATTGTCTTATTTGCGGACAGTCAAGATGATATACAGCGACTGGCAGATATATGCGGAAGGGAATGTGAGGCTCTAGGACTAGGATTTAGTGCAACAAAATGTGGATTGACGGTATTCAATGATCACGAAGACCATGTGGTCTTTATACAGGGCAAAAAAATACCGAGGGTAAGCGAGTACAAGTACCTCGGAGTATGTGTAAATGAGGGGGATAGATATATGGAGGTACAAGAGAAAGCATCGGTAGCAAAGGGAAAGAGGAATGCTGCAATTATGAAGCACAGAGCTTTATGGGGATACAATAGGTACGAGGTGCTTCGAGGGCTGTGGAAGGGTATGATGGTCCCGGGGCTTACATTTGAAAACTCAGTAGTGTGCATGAAGTCAGAGGTACAACCAGGAATGGATGTAAATTAAAGGACGGTGGGCCGCCTCACGTTGGGCGCTCACGGGAAGACGACAAATGAGGCTTTAAAGGGTGATATGGGATGGACAGGCTTTGAAGTGAGGGAAGCTCAGAGCAAAATGAGATTCGAAGAGAGGCTGAGGAAAATGAAGAACAGTAGATGGGCAGAGAAGTTTTTCAGGTATTTGTATAGAAAAAGCGTTGACACGCAGTGGAGAAAAAGAACTAGGAGGCTCACCAGTAAATATACGGCTAGCAGTGCGGGCGATATGGCAACAAGGAGCATTAAGCGGAAGGTCAGAGAGGCGGAGAGGACTTATTGGATGGCAGCGATGGAAAAGAAGCCGGCTCTGAGTAACTACCGAAAGGGAAAAAAACGAAATAAGGAGGGAAAGGTTTTATGATAATTCAAGGGGAAGCGCTTTACTGTTTGAAGCAAGGTCGGGCTGCCTTAGAACGCGTAGTTATAAAGCGAGATTCAGTAACGAAGAAGAACAATGTACATGCTGCGGGGGAACTAAGGAAACGATGGAACATGTACTGATTGAATGTGGCGATATTCACCCAGGTATACGTGTGGGCACGAGTCTACATGAAGCCTTGGGTTTTAGGGACAACAATAGAAAGCTGCACACGTCCGCGATAGAAATAAGTAAGAGACGGTTAGAGTATTGGTGGCAGAAAAGTAGAGATAAAGAACAAAAATAAATAATGGGGGAAAAATAAGGTCATTCTGCCTTAAGAGGCAGAGAGATGGATCGTGAATTTATATTTTTTGGGTATAATAACATAGATTTAATCAATGTAGATAAGGTATTAGGCCAACATGAAACAAGTAAGCTTTTTCTTTTTTTCTTTATTTTTTTTCCTTCGAGCCTGGTGGCAGGCATGTCACCGCCCCGTTATAAAGGGGACGCTCATAGCATCCATCCATCCATCCATACTTTTTCGCTTGCCAGAGCTCTCCGTCTGCGCTGTAGGAGAGCAAGAAAATATTGTACGTGAATACGCAAGGCACACAGGCTGGCATTAATCGAGGGTAAGCGGTCGTGTTTACCTCGCTCGTCGGACAGCCGCGATCCACCATTGTCTCCTTTCAGTCTCGTATGATTTCCAAGGAAATCGGTAGAACTTGATCGGAGGCACTTTTCCAGCAGTGTTCCGGTAGCTGTTATGACATCCATAAACGCAGCAGTACGGCGAATTGTCTTTCCTTGGCCCTGTTTTCGCGATCGCGCGACGAGGAGCCATGCTTCAGTTCGCCTTCAACGTGTCCACTTCCCATTCACCCCCAACGTCTGTTCGCCACCACCTACGGCAGGTGGCGCTACGTGCGCGGCTTGAAAGAGCAGAGCACGAGGCCTATATCGAAAAATAGCTCTCCGACGCTCGCCTGGCTTTCACACCGCGTTCGCCACTAGCCCTGTGAGAATTAACGGCCAGGCTAGAGGGAAGGCACGATGCGCTAGCGTTTCTCTTCGCGTTTCACGACGCTTTGGAGGAGTGCATATCGAGCATCAGTGTTTATGTGCTTGTTGATGCCATCTTTGCGCGGGATTCACCATATGCAGTATCCACCAATATGTTAAGAACTTCAGCTACCGCAAGGGTTAAATCATGATCATGGGCGTTAGTCGTCGGTATGGCGATGTGCCACTGGGCGTCAACGTGAGTGCGTCTCCATCAAGCGGTGCTATATCTGCCAAACTACAACAGACATTGTAAAAGCTATTATATACCAATGCGCTATAAACAATCAACTACTTGACCACACGTTTAAGTCACTTTCGTGTTATACCGATTCCTATGACGGATGGACCAGCCGTCTTTTTCAACCATTTTGATGATCGCACGGTAGACGAGAACAGGATTATGTTTAAAAATAAAATACTTGAGCTGACGCACAAATTTGTCCCCTTTAGGGAAATATCCTGCAATGTTAAGAAGCCCTGGTTCAACGCCCAGTAAAAAAGGCCTTCTAACAAAAATAAGTGAATCTATCGAATGGCCAAAAAGTGGCTTGGCTTCGGAATGGGATGCTTACAAGGAGGGAAACAGTGCCTATATAGCGGCGATAAAGCTTGCCAAAAAGGCCTTCCACGTGCAGACATTCCCGACAATGCTTGCAAACGACCCCCCCAAAAAAAGGCTGATCCCTCCGTCATAGGAATCGGTATAACACGAAGTGAAACGTGTCCTTCACAGAAGTAGTGCTTATTGTGTAGTGATATATGGACAGCTTGTACAATGTCTATTCGTGTTTGGCAGCTATAGCACCGTTTGACGTGATGCCACTCATGTTGACAGCAGTCTCTATCGCGGACGACTAACGCCCATGATCATGATGAAACCGTTGTGGTAGCTGACGTTGTGAACCATATATTTGGACACCGCGAATCGTGAATCCGAGTAAGGATGGTATCAACAAGCTCATAATCAACACTGGTACCCGGTATGCACTTCTTCAAAGCGTCGTCAATTCAGGGAGAGAAACGGTACTGTGTGCGCTTTCTAGTTATGGGTAGCCGACGCCTGTGCTCATGCCATACATAACACACACGTGCGCTTCCAGCAACACGGGAGGTAGAGGTTCGTAGCCTGGAGCGCAAAACGCGTGCGTTCCCGCTGGCCTACTGTCTCCAGGCCGCCTGCTCTCGCTCCACCCAGGCCCGACATGCGCCCTGTAGAATCGCTTCCTTTCTGCAGCGCGATATCAAGGACAGTTTTGTTAGTCCGGTGCTCCTCGCAATTGGAAGCCGTCCGGCGGGTAGAGAAATCGCGTTGGGTGCACGTGGACAAGCCTGCACTACTCCGATGAGCCGGACGCCTGCTAGACACGAAGCCAAGGGCAAAGAACGTAACTGCGCCCCCCCCCCCCGACAGGGTGCCCGGCCGACTGCCCAGCGCGGCCGGTCTACCTCTCTGGTATCGAGACGCTTTAAACCATGACCTCCGATATCGCGTGCAATCTCGGAGTAAGTGCTAGTAGGTGTCGATCGTGAAGCATTACTTCTTTTCACATCTCACAGGCGGCGGCACCGACCCGCTCCGCGCGCCGCGAAAGAAAATGTGTGAAAGATATAAGGTGCGTTCGCGCCGCGTCTAGCATCTCCCGAGTTAGTAGTCGGTGGGGCGTCGGGCGCTCGCCGTCGCGGCCGCAACCTCGTGGGTTCATTCCCAGCGGGGTATCTTTTTCTTGGTTTTTTTTCTTTCTCACGCGTTGGCATCCATTTTATCAACGTCATATCCGTGACGGATGTACTTGGTGGACCTCGGCATAAAACACTTTGTGTTAAAAATTTTGGCGAGTATAAACCATTCCAGTGAGGATTCTATGGCATTGATCGATTCCACCGGTTCACCGGTACCTGATGACGTATGCCCTCAGCTTCTTAATTCTGCTTTCCGTAACAACTTTGTCGTACGTTCTAAACCCGAATTTCCTCAACTATGAGTGGCGCAATTACCCTGTTATGGATTTATTATCATTGAGCCCTCTTGGGATTGAAAATGTAATTAAATGGGCCCATGACACGGCCGCCCAGATTGTGGTTTCAGCGAAAACTAGTAGAGGGTCTATTAGGTCTATACAGATTTCAAAAGTGGCGTAAGAATTATTTCAGTGCAAACCAGCCCTAGAAGTCGCGGCTCTAAACCACGCCCACCGCCGCGACCGCCATTTTGCGATGGTGCGTGCGACGCCAGTGCAGGACGGAACTGAGCCGTCATCTTCTACCAAGTTTGAGCCACTGCAAATCGTTCCATTTCAGTGCCAAGCTGACGTAAATCTATATTATCTCGATATCACAGCAGCTGACCACGGAAACATATTGTTCACCGCAATGCGGACGTTTGCACAGCGATCTGCTTGTTACGTCACGGCTCGCGAGTGCACCAGTGTTGCCTGACTCTCGGGCAGCTCGTGTGTTTAGGAAAATATTCGATTATAAATTAGGTGCTCGACCAAATGCGCTAAAATTTCGCCAGATTATTTGAGAATGCACAAGGATCAATCCACATAACACAGATTATGATCGAAAATTGGGCGTCATGCCTTCTTTAAGGGTCTCAAGTTGTCATCAAGTCCTGGTGCAGATTTAATTAATGCAAAATTTCTGAAAGTACTGTTGTTTATTCATCTGCTTTACTTTCAAGAATCCTTTAGCAATACTTAGACACCCATCAGCTGCTGACAGCATGGTCGGGTAGGTGGTCCCGATTCACAAGTCCGGCAGCAGAAACACCCCTCAAGGGGGA